>NC_072382.2:35892500-36185000 GCF_028885625.2 Pongo pygmaeus | reverse complement strand
GCATGAGAAGTCATATCATTAACATAGACAATGGTGTGTGTATTGGGGCTTATTTAAAGATATTTACAGGAACTAGATAAATCAAAACCAGCAATGTATTTCCGAAGAATTTTTCCAAACATTGTTCTTACAACTTTCGTTCCAAGGATATCATTCTACAAAACAATTGCTGTATATCATTAACACTATAAAATTATAGATATATTCCCTACTTTATAAGAGAAGTAGATTTCATTTACCTATACATGTTTAAGGCAATCATAAAAATTACTACAGCATACAACAATTAGCACAGCTGTGAAATCTGAGTCATGGACCATACAGCTACATGTATTACTTTTCAAACAAGCTCTACACCACTGCCTTTGAATCCTAATTACAATTTGCTGAAGCTACTTTGCCAACCCTCAGATCTACCACTTCCCACCATCTGATGTTCCTATGTCTTTACTTAAATCCCCAAATTCCCAAACTTCATGGGTTCACAGTAGTCTTGACAAACAAAAATGGAAAATTTCCCGTGGCAACCTGAGATTTTGCTGTAGTCCACTGAAGTGCCTGGGTGCACAGTTCAGGAACCAAACTTAAGTCAATATTTTTTTCAAACAGTATTTTATTTGGAATCTCAATTTATAAAATAAAGGCAATATTTATTACTTTATGAGTTCAAAGATACAACAATACTTATTCTAATACTAATCAGTGTGGTGAATGTGGAGAGAGGGGCAGTTTATGAACATAGTAAATGGAAATTAGCAGTCATGAATGACCATTGATGTCTTATATCAAAAAAATGATTTGGATTCCTGAATTTGCTTGTTTTTATTCCCATTCATTTGTTTTGTTCTTATCTTTGATTTCACCATGATGCTAATCTAAGAGTTTGTATAATGTATATAGTTTAAATAATGTTCACATATTTTTATTTAGCTTCTGCAGAGCTACATGCTTATGAAAATTTATTTAAGATTCGCTCATTTGCCTTTTAGAATGTTAAAATAAGCTAAAAGAGAGCTTGAAATAGTATAAAACCTACTCAGAAATCAAAGCTGCAAAAACGAACATGTGTTTAAGCATATTGCACTTATCTAATTGTATATATTTGTTAATCTAGCTTATTTTAAGGGGGGATGGTACGATTTATAAGAAATATGCTTAGAAATTCTCATCTGGACACTTTCAGGAACGCTAAAACAAAATCAGTGCTTCAAGTAACCAAACATCTATGGTCAGAAGAGTAAGAATTCTCCTAACATTTCGTGGGCTTTTTTAGCTTTCCTATTTGTGAGCAACAGTGTTTCATGACAAATTCTTTCACTTCTTTTTTAGATAGTCCTTTTCTTAGATAGTCCTATTTAAAAATAACAAAGAGTTATTTTTATCTTATCCAACCTTGCTTCTATCTGTAAATAACATAAAGTAACATAACATACTGGACCACTATAGTTATGTAGGAATGCAGTGGTGGGTCAAAGCAACTAAGGAAGAGAAATCTTTATGAGAAAGGGCAAAGGACAAATCATCAAATCCTATAAATACGATTTGAGGTTTTAGCCCAAAATCTGAAGTATAGTCATGCTAACAGCATTTTGATCAACAACAGACCACATGTAAAATGGTGGTCCCATGAGATTATGATGGAGCTGAAAAATTCCTATCTCCTAGTGACACTGTAGCAAATCTATGATGAAAAAAAGAAACGAACCAAGCAAACCACCATGGACATATTTCTTAAAAGAGTGACACCCCCTCAAAACTTCAGGCAGGTTTTTCAGGAGGTATTCCAGAAGAAAGCATCATTATAATAGGAGATAGCAGCTCCATGCATGTTACTGAAGACCTTCTAGTGGGACAAGACGTGGAAGTGGAAGACTGTCTTATTGATCATCCTGACCCTGAATAGGCCCAGCCTAGTATGTGTGTTTGTGTCAGTCTTTTTTTTTTTTTTAACAAAATAAGTTTAAAACGTTAAAAAAAAATTAAAAATAGAAAAAAGTTTATAGAAGGATATGAAGACAATATTTTTATACAGCTGTACAATTTGTGCTATAAGCTAAGTCTTACTAGAAAACAGTCAAAAAGCTTTTTTAAATTAAAAAGTTTATAAAGTAAAAATGTTACTGAAGCTAAGGTAATTATTAAAGATATAAAACTGTTTTAATAATTTAATAAATTTAGTGTAGCCTATGTCATAAGTGTTTATCAAGTCCACAGTAGCATTCAGTAATATCCTAAGTTTTCACATTTACTCACCACTCCCTCACTGACTCACCTAGAGCAACTTCCAGTCCTGTAAGCGCCATTCGTGGTAAGTGCCCTGTACAGCTGTGCCATTTTAAACCTTTTCTATTATGTTTTTACTGTACCTTTTCTCAGTTTAGATACACAAATACTTACCATTATGTAACAATTGCCTACAGTATTCAGTAAAGTAATATGCTATATAGGTTTGTAGACTAGGAGCAAATAGGCTATACCATGTAGGACAAAATTGCCTAATGGTTAACTGAAAAAAAATCGAATAGTCATAGATATCAAATTGCCTTTCCAAAACAACAGTATATGAGTGCCTGTTTACCTAACCCATTGATGACACAGTATATTATGGATTTTCTTAATTTTTGTCAATCTAATAGGTAAACATTGTAATATGCAAGCAATTTCTTTGAGCTATATTTTGCATTTCTCATATTATACATGATGTTGAACATCTTTTTATATGTTTGAAAGCCTTTTTTTTTTTTCTTAAAGAGACAGGGTCTTGCTCCGTCACCCAGACTGGAGTGCAGTGGCGTGATCACAGCTCACTGCAACCTCAAACTCCAGGGCTCAAGTAATCCTCCTACCTCAGCTTTTTGAGCAGTTGGGAATATAGGCACACATTACCATGCCCAGCTAATTTTTTTATTTTTGTAGAGACAGGGTCTCACTATGTTACTCAGGCTGATCTTGAACTCCTAGCCTCAAGCAACCCTCCCACCATGGTCTCCCAAAATGCTGGGATTACAGGCATGAGCCACTGCACCTGGCTGAAAGCCATTTTTTTAATTTAATTTTTTAGAACTTTTTCTACATGTCCTTGATCATTTTCTATTAGATTGTTTGTAATTTTCTTGTTGATTTGTAGAAACTCTTTATATATTAAGGGAATTATCCCTTTGTTTTTCATATGTACTGTGCACAGACTTGAATTTCTTTGATTAGAAGGTTGTAGTGCTGGAGTGCCCTTTAAAATAATTTGGGTTCTGCATGTAAAAATCTCTATAACAAGCTTGATTATTTTATTATTCATGTGCCCAGCTCAGTTCAATGCCAGATAAAATTCAGGGAATTTACACAGTTCATGTGCTTACAATGTCTAAAATTCACACAGTAAATCCTATTAAATAAACAACCTAACCTGTATAGTATGATATAGCAGCCATAAATGCAGTTCCTGAGTTTAACCTATTAATTTCCTATTTAACTAGAATAAATTTAGTACTGACTGTATTGTGTTTAGCTATCAGTATATACATACAGGTAGTTTCATTGCTTTTTGTAAGTTCTGGCTTCTTTTGGGTCTAACGTTAATATTTATGACTAAATATTCAAGCACTGTTCTATATTATTAGCAATTCAACTTTGAAGCAAAAATTTTCCTTCTCTCTCTCACAAGTTTCTAGATTTGTTTTATTGATGAGTATCATGAAATTGTAAGGAAAGCTATTTAAAAACCATTATGATTTTTACTACTTTATGTGTGAACCAGTTATTTCAATGCTGTGAAACAAACTGAAATACGAAAAAAAATTGGATGCTAAGTAGATATAAGAATCCATAGAACTTTACAGCAGAGGGAATGCACCTTAATATATGCAAATTTAAAAATAAAAATATTTACAAGGTTGGGGAAAATTCCAGGATGTAATGCAAAGCATGACAAAAGAATCAAGTGTATTACAAATGCTTGAAACAGCCTCACTATAGGGGTTGGAGAGAAAAGATGCTGATCTAAGTAACTAGAAATGAGTGAAGTATGTATGATATATGTGGGTCATCAGTTTTTTAAAAAAAGAATAAAAGAAAAAGGGAGGGGAGAGAAAGATAAAAAGCAGAATAGTATTTGTCTGTGTGACTTTCTCACTAACAGAACTCTAGGTTATATGCCTAGTTGAATCAGTGAATTTCCCAACCTTTTTTGCAAATAGAAGTGACCAATGAGCTTAAATGTGAACCACAGGACTTCCAGGAAAGCTCTTTATGCCCCACCATGCTTTCTCCTTCTTACTGCTTGGAATATACATGATGATTAGAGTTCTAGTAGTTGTTCTTGAACCACGAGAGGAAACTCAGAGAATCTCAGAGACTCAACTCTGATATCCTTGGTACCCCGAACTAATGCTAGCAATTGTCTCCCTCCAGACTTCTCATCTACTGATTAAAGCCACAGCTAGGTAGGCTGTCTGTAATACTGTAGTCAAATCTAATACTAACACAGCCCATAAATTATATGTCATGAATGTAGGTGGAACTATTATGCAACTATATTTCACTCAATTCATGGTGAGAAGAGGCTTAGAAAAGGAGACACAAATTTGTTTAAGCGCAAATCTAAGAAAAATTGTTACATGTCCAAGCAAATATGTCAACAGAAAATGCTCTTACCACAAGTCAATATGAGATTCCAAAATCACCACAAGTTCATCAATCCTAAATGTTGACTTGTTAAAACTTAAACACTAGCTGTTCAGTAAATGTTATGTTTTTATAGGCCAAACATCACCCTTAAGAAGTTTAATAAAGCAACCTTTCATTTGTCGGGTATTTGCCATTTAATTTCATGAGCTCTTTTTTCCCTTGCCCTTTAGATTTTACTAGTCAGCAAGCCTTTGGGAAAATTCTCAGATAACACCTTTCTTTTTACTATTTCCAGAAAAACCACCCTAGGCTAGACTTCAAATTCCTAATCCACAATTACTATAATTGCTTTTTAAATGGTCTTTCCAACTACCTCTTCTCACCAATCTATCTCATCTCATCTATAATCTAATCCTTCTATTTTATTACACCATTCTTTCTATAGAGCACTGACCACAGACTCCTGATCACACTTATTTTATTCTTGTATATCTTATTTTTCTACTAAATGGTAACATCATAGAAGACACTATACTCACTGTCTTTTTCATAGTTCTCAGTCTTGTCTTCTCATTAGAAACATCTGGAGAGCTTTTTTAAAATACTGATGCCTCTAGCCAACTCCTGAAGATTCTGATTCAACTAATATGGGTGATGCACAGGCATCCATATCTTTTGAAATGTCAACCCACCATCACTCATCAATGCTGAAGATACAATGGTGAACAAGCAGACAGTATAAATCTTATGCTTCAGTCACTTCACAGCTTTAAGCAATGCCCTGGGTATGTGTGCACTCATATGCACATACATGCATGCACAAACATACCGACAAACAACCTCTCCCTAATATAACGTACTCATCTTTTTAGTTTGAAATCAAGTCCCACCTACTTTGTGAATCATGCTTTGATGACAACCATCAACACTGGTTTCCTTTTCTTCTAACCCCATTTGATGCACCCACTCTCTACCCCCTCAATCTCTTTAAACTCCTTTGATTGTTATTTATTTATTTTTTTTTGGATCACACAATTAGCACCTCACTATATGTTGTCAAGCTGTTCAACTGTAAAACAAGCACAATAGCCTAGCTGACCTCAAAAGTTCCTACCTTTGACTCTAACAATCTATAAATTTATGATTTGTCTGTACTGCCCAATTTAGCACTCAATATAGATGATGTTTTCCAATAATTATTTGATATTTGTATATTTTCTGTGGCCAAGTAAAGTACACGCCCCTTAAAGACAAGGAACATGGTTTTCTAGCTCTCTGGTGTATTCCTGCCCTTAGCATAATGCTTGATGCTTAAACATACATTTACTGATATGTTAAACCAAGTGAGGCAGTATAAAAAAATGGGGACAAGTCAGAGAAAATCCTTTGAGGAAGCAGTTTTCTACAAATTAGGAGAGAAGGTTTTTAAGAAAGACTGACGGGGTTAGTTGCACTGCTCCTTCACCTTACCAGCTATGCAGCACTGTAACTTAATGGAATCTCTTCGTATCACTATGCCTCAGTTTTCTCACTTGTGAGACAGAAATAATAACAGTACCTACTCAGATTGTTGTAAGGAGTAAATGTGAGTGTGTGTGTGTGTGTGTGTGAATTAACACACTGCCTGTTATATAATCAGCATTTAATAAATGTTAATTATGCAATTTATTATTTTATTTTATTAGGTTAATTATTGTTGATTAGACAAAGGCAATAAAATAAGATTGAGTATTAAAAGAAGACTAAAATGGCACACTATTTATAACAGCAAAGAGATGGAACCAACCCAAATTCTCATCAATGATAGACTGGATAAAGAAAACCTGGTACATATATATCATGGAACACTAGGCAGCCATAAAAAGGAATGAGATCATGTCCTTTGCAGGGACATGGATGAAGCTGGAAGCCATCATTGTCAGCAAACTAACACAGGAACAGAAAACCAAACACCACATGTTCTCACTCATAAGTGAGACACTCATAGACACAGAGAGGGGAACAACACACACTGAGGCCTGTTGTGGGGTAGGGGACAAGGAGAGCAAATCTGATGATGGGTTAATAGGTGCAGCAAACTACCATGGCACATGTATACCTATGTAACAAACCTGCACGTTCTGTACATATACCACTGAACATAAAGTAAAATTTAAAAAGTAAGAATAAAATAAGAAGTTTTATGACTGCGGGGAAACTGGAGCTATAGATTCAGATTAGTTTAATAAGTAAATGAATATAAAGGTATAAAGTGGCAGTTCAAATAAAATGAACACCTAGTCAGAGCAAGGCTCTTTCCTCAGGTTCTATGGCCTGAAAGGCAGACAGAGAACTAGGCCAGACAAGGACTCATACATGCTACCTCTTTGTCCTCATTTCCCTCTTTGCCATTACTCACACGAAAAGGGCAGTTGAGTTGTTCATTCATTCATTCAACAAACATTTATTATTATTTGCAAGACACTGTACTAGATGCTGAGAGAATTATGAATTCTGCCCTCACGAGTTTGTGGTATAGTTAGAGAGATAAAGCATGCATATAAACACAAGGCAGAAAGTAGTACTTGTCATAAGAGAAATGTACACAAATCACTGCAGAAGTTTATAGGAAGAAGAAATAAGAAAGAACTTCAGGGAAGAGGATGCAACCAACCTCGGTCTTGGAGAGACAAAGATTTTGGGGGTAAGGAGCATTGTTGCTTTTTCTGAGGCAGAAGCAGCATAAGCTAAGGCTCAAAGAAGGAAAATGTGGGATGCATGTGGCTGAGTTTCTGTTTGTGGCACAGGGTGAGTGAATGGGAGTGGTGAGAGACTGTTGTGAGGCTGCATGATGGGGTCCACAGATGCCAATTTGTGAGGAAAAAAGTGACATACTATTCAAAATTTTAGATGTATGCTTTAGAAAGTAGAATGCACTAAGTTTGGCTACAGATAAGGGAAACTGGGGCACCATCTAGGAGCTACTGCAGTAGTCCGGATGAAAGGTACCAAAGGCCTAGCTTAGGCTGACCTAGGACAGGTTCTTCATCACACATGGTGTATGCTGATGTCACTCTGGACCATCCAGCCACTCTTCTTGGGTCCAAGTCAGTAGACCGAAAAAAAGTTGCCTTTTGGGTCATTTCCAGTTTCTTCTTACCTCAAAGCTATAAATCCCAAAACTAGATCTGCTGGTTCTATTTATTTTTAAAGAGTTCATATCGATGTTAAAGACTTGGTAAGGGTGAGAGAGAAGTATGGAATAGGTAAAAATGACCAAATTCATTATTGTTTCAAAATTTAGTTAGAACCTCTTGAGGCTTCTGTTTTCCAACCCTTTTGGCAAAACCTACATCTTATTTTTAAAAGAATGTTGATATTCCTCAAATAAAACATCTTAGATTTTGTTCACTTGGGGATAAGAACAAAAACAGATTTACCTTTCACACTATGTAATCTGATGTCTCATCTAGCTACCTCAATCACAGCATAGTACTACATACTGTAAAGGCAAATGGTCCTCAGCATCAAAGATGTCTGTTGCCTACTATAGGTTTACTCTTTGGGCACAAGAGGCTATTGAGATCAATATCTGGGCTTAGCTAAGACAGGATAGGAAGATCAGCTTTTTTGTTTTATTTATTTATTTATTTATTTATTTATTTATTTATTTATTTGAGACGGAGTTTCACTCTTATTGCCCAGGCTGGAGTGCAATAGCGTGATCTCGGCTCACCGCAAACTTGCCTCCCAGGTTCAAATGATTCTCCTGCCTCAGCCTCCCGAGCAGCTGGGATTACACGCATGAGCCACCACACCAGGCTAATTCTGTATTTTTAGTAGAGATAGGGTTTCTCCATGTGGGCCAGGCTGGTCTCGAACTCCCAACCTCAAGTGATCCGCCCACCTTGGCCTCCCAAAGTGCTGGGATTACAGACGTGAGCCATCGCGCCAGGCTGAAAATCAGCATTTTGATGTGACAGTTCTATACCAGAATCCTTATAGTACCAATCTATCAGAACAGACCACAGGATCCATCACTGGAACAGGAGAAGCTAGACATTTTCTTTAAAGGGCCAGATAACAAGTGTTTTCAATTTTGCTGGCCATATAATTTCTGTTGCAACTACTCAATTTTGGTGTTGTAACACAAAGGCAGCCATAAACAACACGAAAAAAAATATGTGGCTGTGTTTCTTCAAAAGTTTATTTACAAAAACAGGCTACAGGCTGGATTTGGCCCATGTGCTGCAATTTGCCAATCCTTGAATTTTAACAACTAAGATTTATTTCTCTCAACCTACATGTCTATTATAGGTTGACTGGATACACTATATCTCTTCACTCACTCAAAGACCCAAACTGATGGAGAAGTCAGCATCCCTACCAGTCACAGTGGCAGAAGGAAAGAAAGCTTTGAAGTGTCTTCAGCTGGAAATCAAATTCTCCATCCTAGAATAGACGATCATTATTTCCTTAATGATTAATTATGTATAACTTGTGGACCCGGAATCATTATATGACCTACCCCAATCACCAGGGACTTTCTAGTATAATTTTACAACGTCTGGAATGCAGACAGCCTAATATATTGGCAAAGAGAATCAGTAACTACTTGATCAAGCTTAAATTAAAGGTTGTTTTACGAAAAGTTTTCTTTCATTCAAACAAGTTTCATGTGTATAGTACTGACAAATTGTAGCTCATCAAGGTAAGCTTATAGACATTTCAACTGATCTAATAATCATTCTAGATAGACATGGTTGAAAGACTCATGATCTCTCAAAGGAGTTATTCTTCTGTGAGAAATTCATTTGGCATATTTTACTTTATATAATACATCAAGAAAGGGAAATTGATAGAAAAGAAAACAAGTGATTGAATGAAAAAACTGATGGTCAGAGTGACAGATTTCCATCATGTTACAGGTATAAAATAGCTTAGATATGCCTATATACAATTTAATTATCAATCTGTTATGCTTCTTAATCATAATTTTAAAAATTATATATTTCCCTATAATCTAAACTTCAGATCCAAGATGATACCTTCTAATATCTATCAACCAGATTTTTTCTTTGTTAATATATTTTGAAAAAAAGTAATTATCAGCTTTAGTCTAAGAATTCTAAGATTATTTTAATATAAGCATAGACAGTAGGGGTCATATATTAATTTTTAAGAGAACGAGAGACATTTCTGAAAAAGCCATTTATTTTTTAATTGATGAGATTAAGTTGAAAATATTTTCCATCCCTATTATTGCCTGTTTACTGACATCAATATAAAGAAATCTATAAACTAGTACAGTTGACCCTCAAACAACATAGGAGCCAGGGTACCAACACCCCATGCAGTCAAAAATCCTCATATAACCTCTTACTCCTCTAAAATTTACTAATAGCCTACTCTTGACCAGAAGCCTTACCAATAATATAAACAGTCAATTAACTCATATTTTTAGTGTTTTATGTATTATATACTGTATTCTTACAATAACATAAGCTAGAGAAAAGAAAATGATATTAAGAAAATCATAAAAAGGAGAAAATATATTTACTATTTATTTAGTGGAAGTGGATCATCATAAAGATCTTCATCCTCATATTCCTGTTTAGCAAGCTGAGGAGGAGGACAAGAGGTTCATCTTGTTAATTTAGGAATGGAGAGGCAGAAGAAAATCTGCACATAAGTGAACTCATGCAGTTCAAACCCATGTTCAAGGATCAACTGTAGTTATAAGAAGGACTCTCCTAGTTACATACTCTAAGAACAAAAGTGATAAAATTCCAAAGAAATGATGCACAAATAAATAGATTCATAGACTCATAAGAGCTGAAAGAGACCTTAGAAGGAATCAATACAACTACTACATCACTCAGTTCTCAAAGAGAAAAACAGATGACCACGAGGATTATGTATCAATGCCTGAAAGACAGAGGCTGATTTACTTTGAAAGTTACATTGATATTACAATATAATTTTAAATGTATAAAAATATTTTTGTTTTAAAATGAAAATGAAAGAAAGTAAATTTACTCTGATAAGATACAAAGATAAGAAAGTGACAAAGAATTTGGAGTACGCCAACAATTAATTCAGTGTATGACATTACATCACCCGAGACTCATTCACACTGGTATGGTACAATTATGGATATTATTTACATTGCATTTGATAAAATAAGAGTTTCACATTTTAAGATGAAAATATAAAAATGAAAGCGGATTTTTTTTTCTTACTGCAATGCAATATCCAAAAAGGAATTTTAAGTTCTCCAACACTTATTTCAGTAACATCCTCCATTTCATCGAATTAAAGCTATTTTATCTCTGGATCGTATAAATCAGAGAGTTTCGAATTTCACCCTCAGGCACCATTTCAATTGGAGAATGATAGACCACTAAAGTAGATGGATAAAAGTAAACACAAATTTAGGTTATAGGAAACAGGCTCGACTAGATATCTGGAATAGCCTCACTTCTCAACAACTGCCATTAACCTTGTTCAAAACATGAAATTACTACAATCAATTCTAAAAGATTTCCCCATGTTCCTCTTCACACACTTACACACACACACACAAACACACACACACATACCCCCACATCTTTTTAGACATCTTTTTTG
The DNA here is from genome assembly GCF_028885625.2 of Pongo pygmaeus. Taxonomy (NCBI): domain Eukaryota; kingdom Metazoa; phylum Chordata; class Mammalia; order Primates; family Hominidae; genus Pongo; species Pongo pygmaeus. The sequence continues at coordinate 36,173,771 of NC_072382.2, read as the reverse complement.
GGTGACAACCCAAGAAAGAAAATTTGGCCAAGTTTTCATCAAGTTAGAATGTGCATATTCTACAAAGGATCTCATTCATGTGCTGTCTGTCTAAATGATGAGAGTGGCAGCCTGTCTAGGCAGCTGCTGCCATGACACTAGCTGCAGTGGGGGAGGTTTGGCTGGGGTTGCCCGCTCCAAAGAGCTGGTGGGAGCCAGGAACAGGTGGAAGCCCTACACCCTTCTGAGTTGTCAGGGCAGGAGTCTTGTACTTCCCCAACACGGCTGCAGCCACCCAGCTGCAGCTGCAGACCCAGGCATCCCTGTGCTCTTGGGAGCCAGGAGCAGAAAGGAGCCCCACCCTCCCAGGTGCAACTGCAGCCACCCAGCTGCAGCTGCAGACCCAGGCATCTCTGCACTGTCAGAGGCCTGGGAAGGCCATAACCAGCACCTGCAGGCTTGGAGTTGCCTACTCCCACTGCCTGGCCTCTCCCAGTTCCAATCTCAGAGCAGAGTTGAGGCTGAGCCCAGGCATTGTCGCAACCTGGCCGGGTGTGCACGTGCTCAGAGCAATGCTGACATGCCAGCCCCCTGCCGCCTTGGGCCTCTCTGGACTTTGGGCACCAACCAGCACAAGACGGAGGCCAAGGGGGGTGCTGAGGGCAGCTCGGTGCTGGCCTGCAGGCACCCCTCAGCATGAACAGTATAGGCACCATGAACAGTGGCAGGAGGCAGACAGGCTCCTGAGTGGAAAGGGGTGGGTCCCTGGTGAAGCCCCACCTTCAGACTCAGGGAAAACCTGAAGCCTGGGGGCAAGGGTGCCAGGCCCATGGACTGGAATGGAAACTTGTGATGCTTTTCCAGGCTTGCCCATAGCTGCCCATGGATGAATCAGCATGTACTTCCTCCCCTCTGAAGCCCAGTAAAAACCTAGGACTCAGCCAGATTTGAGAAGATACTGGGACAACCAGCTGTGGAGAGGAGCTACCCACTCCAGAGTCTCCTCTCTGCTGAGAGCTGAACACTCATCAGGACACCCTGGCTGTGGAGAGGAGCTGCCACTGCAAGTCTCCTCTGAGCTGTTCTGTTGGCCAACAAAGCTCCTCTTCATCTTGCTCACCCTCAACTTGTTAATTTACCTCATCCTTCCTGGACACAGTTCAGGAACTTGGACCCGCCAAATGGCAGGGCTAAAAGAAATGTAACACAAACAGGGCTGAAACATGCCACTTGCTCACCAAACTGCAGTCGACAAGAAGGAAAGATAAAAGAAGGAGAGAAGAGCTGAGGCCCTTCAAGGAGCCCAGACCTAGGAGCTTCCTGAACCAAGGCTGTGACACCCTCTTTGAGGCTCAGTGGTGTCTGGCATCTCCAAGCTTCCGGATGCCACTGCATTTCCCGGTGCCAGCCATGGGAGCTTCTTGCAGGATGCCTGGTTCAGCCACAGACTCACAGGAAGCTGGCACCTGTGCCAGGGCCTGGAGCCGTCCACCCAGCCGCAACCAGTGTTCCTGGCTGTGCGCAGTGGCCAGACCCTACACAACCATAACCCTGATTGCTCAAAGCCTAGGCCAGATGAAAGGACCAAGACCCTAGCATCTGAACCCATGTGGCACACCATTCTCCCAAGGAACAGGGTGACCTGTATAACAGGGCAGCTGCTAAAGCTGGCTGGCTGCCTCACCCACACACAGACCCACTACACAGCTGGCCAGTGCAGCAAGCATACATGTGTTCATACTCGACCCAAAAGTCAGTCCTTGAAGCAACCTTGTTTTTCTGGAAAGACCACCACAGGGCTGCTCAGCCAGCCACGCTCATGCACGCCTGCACCCAGCCAATGGCCATCTCAACAGGAACCATCACTTCCCCAGAGAGCCCTCCAGACATCCTGCCAACCTCCATGCCCACATGTGCGCAGCTTGACAATCAGTTGAGCACCTCTGCCTTTAGCAAAACTGTGCCACTGCCATCACAAACTCTCACAGGCTAGGCCACTAAAGCAATCACAGATATTGTTGACAAGGATTGCAACTGAAGAAACTGCATGGAGACCATGTTACTGAGTCTACTCAGAACCAAAGTTAATGCACCCTACCCAACAGACAACTATCTACAGGAAAAAGTCTCTCCTTACAAAGGTACTCCATAAAATTTGAAAAGACAACTATCCCACTAGATGCACAGATATCAATGTAGGGACACAAGAAACATGAAAAAGCAAGGAAATGTGATATCCCCAAAGGAATGTAATCAGTCTTCAATGACAGATCACAAAGAAAAGGACTTTTACAGAATGCCTAAAAAGAAAATCTAAATAATGATCTTAAGGAAACTGAGCAAGATACAGCAGAAAACAAACAATTCAATAACATTACAAAACAATTCATGATCTGGGTGAGAAATTCAAGAAGTAGATAGATATCATGAAAAAGAACCAAAGTGAAATGTTGAAGGTGAAGAATTCAATGAATGAAATAAATAATATAATTGAGAGTTTCAATAACACGCTAGATCAAGCAGAATAAGTAATTTCTGAACCTGAAGACAGGTCTGTTGAAATAACTCAGTCTGAGAAAAAAATTAAGAATATAAAAATGAACAAAGCCTTTGAGTGTTATAGAACATCGTTAAACAAAGAAATATTCACATTATAGGAATACCAGTGGGAAAAGATATGGAGAAAAGCAAAGAAAATCTATTTAACAAAAAATAGCTGAAAATTTGCCAAGGAATTGAGGGAGATATGAACATCTAGATTCAGGAAGCCCAAAGGTTCCCAATTATATTCCACCCAAAAAGATCCTCTGCCAGGCACATTATAATTACACCATCAAACATCAAAGACAAGGAGAGAATTCTAAAAGTGGCAAAAGAAAAGTATCAAGTCACATATAAGGAAATGGCCATTAGACTATCAGCAGATTTCTCAGCAGAAATCTTTCGGGCCAGGAGAGAATGGGATAATACATTCAAAGTTCTGAAGGAAAAAAAATACTCAGCCAAGAATACTATATCCACAAAGCTATCCTTAAGAAATGAAGGGGAAATAAGGAACTTCCAAGACAGGCAAACACTGAGGGAATTCATCACCATTAGGCTGGACTTACAAGAAATACTTAAGTGAATGCTATGACTGGAAACAAAGGAACAATAATTACTGTCATGAAAACATGTGAAAGTATAAAAATCACTAATAGAAGTAAATTCATAAATCAAACTCATAATACCCCAGTAATGCAATGGTGCTATGTAAGTCTCCTAATCACCTAGCATGAAGGTTTAAAGTCAAAATGGTCAAAAATAATAACAGCTATAATTAATGGCTCAGGAACATATAATAGATTAAAAAATAAATTAAGGCAACACAAATATAAATTGTTGGGAGGAGGGGGGAGTCTAGAGTATTTTTATGAGACCAAAGGTGATTTGCTTTCAGGTTTAAACAATCCATTATTAACTACAAAACTCTTTATGTTAGCCCCGTGATAATGACAAAGAAAGAAAGTATAGCAAATGCACAAATAAGAAAGTAGGGGGAAAAAAAGCTTAGCACCACAGAAAACCACCAAACCACAGAGGTAAAAAAACCAAAAAGGCGTCTTTGAAGAAATAATTTTAAGATTGAGATGAAGAGAAAAAAGAAAACAAAAAACAAAACAAAACAAAAAAACAAGAAAAAAAGAAATAAGCAAGAGATTTACAAAACAACCAGAAAACAATTAAGAGAACTGTAGGCATAAGTCCTTATCTATCAATAATAATCTTCAATATAAATGGATTAAATTCTCTGGCTAAAACCTACAGAGTGGCTGAATTGAGTAAAGAAACAAGATTCAACTCTATGCTGCCTACATGAGACTCGCCTCACAGTTAAAGACAAATATAGACTGAAAGTGAAGGGATGGGAAATAATATTCAATGAAAATGGAAACCAAAGCAGCAAGAGTAGATATTCTTATACCAGATAAGATAGATTTTAAGTCAAAAACAGTAAAAAGAGACAAAGAAGATTACAATATAATAATAAAGGGATCAATTCAACAAGAAGATATAACAATTATAAATATAAATACACCCAACACTGGAGCCCCCACATATATAAAGCAAATATTACTAGATCTTTAAAAGGAGAGATAAACTGCAATGCAATAATAGTAGGGAACTTCAACACGCTGCTATGTAATCAACACACCATTGATCATCTAGACCAAAAAAATCAACAAAGTAACATCAGACTTAAACTGCAACAGAGACGAAATGGACCAAACAGATATTTACAAAACATTTCATAAAACAGCTGCAGAACATAAATTTGTCTCAATGGCACATGAAACATTCTCCAGAACAGATCACATGTTAGGCCATAAAACAAGTCGTAACAAGCTATATTACTAAAATAGCATGGTCCTGGCATAAAAACAGACTCACAGACCAATGAAACAGAGTAGAGAGCCCATAAATAAATTCATGCACCCACAGTCACGTGATTTTCAACTATGTTGCCAAGAATACACATTGTAGAAAAGAAAATCTTGTCAATAAATGGTGCTAAGCAAATTGGATATTCACATGCACAAGAATGAGACTAGATCCTACCTCTCACAAAAATTAACTCAAAATGGATTAAAAACAAAAATGTAAAGCCTGAAACTACTAGAAAAAAAACACAGAGGAAATGCTTCATGACATTGGGCTCTGCAAAGATTTTTAAAATAAGAACTCAAAAGCCCAGACGACAAGTAAAAATAGACAAATGAAATTACATCAAACTAAAAAGCTTTTCCACAGCACAGGAAACTGTTAACAAAATGAAAAGACAACCTACAGAATAGGAGAAAATATTTTTAAACTATACATCTGACAAGGGGTTAATATCCAGAATATAAAAAAAACATAAACAACTCAACAATAAAAAACAAAATAACGCAATTTTTTTTTTTTTTTTTTCCCGAGACGGAGTCTTGCTCTGTCACCCAGGCTGGAATGCAGTGGTGCGATCTCAGCTCACCACAACCTCTGCCTCCTGGGTTCAAGCAATTCTCCTGCCTCAGCCTCCCGAGTAGGTGGGATTACAGGTGCCTGCCACCACACCTGGCTAATTTTTGTATTTTTAGTAGAGACGTGGTTACACCATGTTTGCCAGGCTGGTCTCAAACTCCTGACCTTGTGACCTGCCCACCTCAGCTTCCCAAAATGCTGGAACTACAGATGTGAGCCACCGCGCCTAGCCAACCCAAGTTTTTAAATGGGCAAAGGACCTTAGTAACTGTTTCTCAAAACAGAATATAAAAATGGCTGACAGGTATATGAAAAAAAATGCTCAACACCACTAATCATCAGGTAAATGCAAACCAAACTCACAATGATGTATACCACCTTCCTCTAGTTAGAATGACTATTACCAAAAAGAGAAAAGAAAACAAGTGTTAGCTGGGATGTGGAGAAAAGGGAAAACTTACATACTGTTGGTGGTATTGAAAACTACTACTACAGCCATTATGGAAAACACTATGAAGGTTCCTCAAAATATTAAACATAGAACTACCATATGATCCAGTGATCCCATTATTGGATATATATCAAAAGAGAATGAAATAACTATATCCAAGACAATCTGTACTCCCCTGTTTATTGTAGCACTATTCACAATAGCCAAAATACAGAATCAACCTAAGTGTTCAACAACAGATAAATGAATAAAGAAACTGTAGTATGCATACACAATGGAATACTATCCAACCTTTAAAAAGAAGGAAATGCTGTCATTTGTGACAATGTGAATGAATCTAGACATCATGTTAAGTGAAATAAGCCAATCACAGATAGACAAATACCATATGATCTCACTCCTATGTGGGATCTTTTTTACTTAAAGTTGATATCAAAGAGAGTAGAACAGTAGTTACCAAAGAAAATCCCAGGATTGGATGGCCTCACTGCTGAATTCCATCAAATATTTAAAGAACTAATACCAATTCTCAAACTCTTCCAGAAAATTGAAGAGGAAAAAATATTTCCAAACTCATTTTATGAGGCCAGCATTACCCTGGTTTCAAAACCAGACAAAGACACAACAACAACAATAACAAATACTACAGGTCATTATCTCTGAAAAACACAGATGCAAAAATTCTCAACAAGATATTAGTAAGCCAAATCCAGCAGCACATTGAAAAGATAACACACCATAATCAGGATTTATCCCAGGAATGCAAGGGTGATTCAACGTATGCAAATCAATAAACATGATAACAACAGAATGAAGGACAAAACCATATGATCATCTCAATAGACATAGAAAAAGCATTTGGTAAAATTCAACATCCCTTCATGATAAAAACTCCCAACAAACTTAGACACTGAAGGAACATACTTCAATGGGTAAGGGATGAGAGGAAGATGGAGAAGCTAGCCAATGGGTATAAAGTTACAATTAGATAGAATAAATAAATACTGGTATTCTATTGCACAGTAGGGTAACTATGGCTAACAGCACAATGTTGTATATTACAAAATAGCTAGAAGACAGGCTTTTGAATATTCTCACCACAAAGAAATAATTAATGTATGGCATGATGGATTTATTATCAAACTACCCTGATTGGATCATTATATAATATAGATATGTATCAAAACATCAAATTGGGGGGCTGGCAAGATGGCCGAATAGGAACAGCTCCAGTCTGCAGCTCTCAGTGAGATCAACACAGAAAGTGGGTGATTTCTGCATTTCCAACTGAGGGGCCCATCTCATCTCACTGGGACGGGTTAGACAGTGGGAGCAGCCCATGGAGGGTGAGCTGAAGCAGGGTGGGGCGTTGCCTCAGCTGGGAAGCACAGAGGGTTGGGGAACTCCCTCCACTAGCCAAGGGAAGCCTTGAGAGACTGTGCTGTGAGGAATGGTGCGCTCCAGCCCAGATATTATGATTTTCCCATGGTCTTCGCAACCCACAGACCAGGAGATTCCCTCAGGTGCCTACGCCACCAGGACCCTGGGTTTCAAGCACAAAACTGGGCAGCTGTTTAGGCAGACACTGAGCTAGCTGCATAGCTGCAGGAGTTTTTTTTTTTTTTTTTTTTTTCTTTTTCATACCCCAGTGGCAATTGGAACACCAGTAAGACAGAACTGTTCACTTCTCTGGAAAGGGAACTGAAGCCAGGGAGACAAGTGGTCTAGCTCAGCAGATCCCACCCCCACGGAGCCCAGCAAGCTAAGATCCACTGGTTTGAAATTCTCGCTGCCAGCACAGCAGGCTGAAGTCGACCTTGGATGCTCAAGCTTGGTGGGGGGAGGGGCATCCAACCTTAATGAAGCTTGAGTAGGTGGTTTTCCCCTCACATTGTAAACAAAGCCTCCGGGAAGTTCAAACTGGGCAGAGGCCACTGCAGCTCGGCAAAGCCATGGTGGCCTGATTGCCTCCCTAGATTCCTCCTCTCTGGGCAGGGCATCTCTGAAAGAAAGGCAGCAACTCCACTCAGGGGCTTATACATAAAACTTCCATCTCTATGGGACAGAGCACCTAGGGGAAGGGGAGGCTGTGGGTGCAGCTTCAGCAGACTTAAACATTCCTGCCTACCAGCTCTGAAGAGAGCAGCGGATTGCCCAACACAGTGCTTGAGCTCTGCTAAGGAACAGACTGCCTGCTCAAGTGGGTCACTGACCCCCATGCCTCCTGACTGGGAGATATCACCCAGCAGGGGTCGACAGACACCTCATACAGGAGAGCTCCGGCTGGCATCTGGTGGGTGCCCCTCTGGGACAAGGCTTCCAGAAGAAGGAACAGGCCACAGTCTTTGCTGTTCTGCAGACCCCGCTGGTAATACCCAGGCAAACAGGGTCTGGAGTGGACCTCCAGCAAACTCTAACAGACCTGCAGCAGAGAGGCCTGACTGGTAGAAGAAAAACTAACAAAAAGAAAGAAACAGTATCAACATCAACAAAAAGGATGTCCACACAGAAAGCCCACCCTAAGGTCACCAACATCAAAGACCAAAGGTAGATAAATCCACAAAGATGAGGAAAAAACAGCATAAAAAGTCTGAAAATTCCAAAAACCAGAATAAGCATGTTCTAACACAATACAAGGAAGCTAAGAACATTGAAAAAAGGTTAGACAAATTGCTAACTAGAATAACCAGTTTAGAAAAGAACATATATGGCCTGATGGAGCTGAAAAACACAGCATGGGAACTTTGTGAAGCATATACAAGTATCAATAGCTGAATCAATCAAGTGGAAGAAAGGATATGAGACATTGAAGGTCAACTTAATGAAATAAAGTGTGAAAACAACATTACAGAAAAAAGAATGAAAAGGAACAAACAAAGCCTCCAAGAAATATGGGACTATGTGAAAAGACCAAACCTACGTTTGATTGGTGTACTTGAAATTGACAGGGAGAATGGAACCAAGTTGGAAAACACTCTTCAGGACATTATCCAGGAGAACTTCCCCAACCTAGCAAGACAGGCCAACACTCAAATTCAGGAAATACAGAGAACACCACAAAGATACTCCTCGAGAAGAGCAACCCCTAGACACATGATCGTCAGATTCATCAAGATTGAAATGAAGGCAGCCTGAGAGAAAGTTCGGGTTATCCGCAAAGGGAAGCCCATCAGACTAACAGGAGATCTCTCCGCAGAAGCCCTACCAGCCAGAAGAGATTGGGGGCCAATATTCAACATTCTAAAAGGAAAGAATTTCCAACGCAGAATTTCATATCCAGCCAAATGGAGCTTCATAAGCAAAAGAGAAATAAAATCCTTTACGGACAAGCAAATGTTGAGAGATTTTGTCACAACCAGGCCTGCCTTACAAGAGCTCCTGAAGGAAGCACTAAATATGTAAAAACAAAACAACAACAACAACAACAACAACAAAACAGTACCAGCCACTGCAAAAACATACCAAATTGTAAAGGTCATCGACACTATGAAGAAATTGCATCAACTAACGAGCAAAATAACCAGCTAGCATCATAATGACAGGATCAAATTCACACATAAGAATATTAACCTTAAATGTAAATGGGCTAAATGCCAGAAATAAAAGACACAGACTGGCAAACTGAATAAAGATTCAAGACACATAAGTGTGCTGTATTCAGGAGACCCATCTCATGTGCAAAGACACAAATAGGCTCAAAATAAAGGCATGGAGGAATACTTACCATGCAAATGGAAAGCAAAAAAAACAGGGGTTGCAATCCTAATCTCTGATGAAACAGACTTTAAACCAACAAAGATCAAAAAAGACAAAGAAGGGCATTATATAATGGTAAAGGGATCAATGCAACAAGAAGAGTTAACTATCCTAAACATATATGCACCCAATACAGGAGCACCCAGATTCATAAAACAAGTTCTTAGAGATCTACGAAGAGACTTAGACTCCCACACAATAATAGTGAGAGACTTTAACACCCCAATGTCAATACTAGTCAGATCAATGAGACAGAAAAATAACAAGGATATTCAGGACTTGAACTCAGCTCTGGACCAAGCAGACCTAATAGACATCTACAGAACTCTCCACCCCAAATCAACAGAATATACATTCTTCTCAGCACCACGTCACACTTATTCTAAAATTGACCACATAATTGGAAGTAAAACACTCCTCAGCAAATGCAGAAGAACGGAAATCATAACCAACAGTCTCTCAGACCACAGCACAATCAAATTAGAACTCAAGATTAAGAAACTCACTCAAAACTGCACGACTACACGGAAACTGAACAACCTGCTCCTGGATGACTACTGGGTAAATAATGAAATGAGTAAATAACGAAATGAAGGCAGAAATAAAGAAGTTCTTTGAAACCAATGAGAACAAAGACACAACATAACAGAATCTCTGGGATGCAGCTAAAGCAGTATTTAGAGGAAATTTTATAGCACTAAATGCCCAAAGGAGAAAGCAGGAAAGATCTGAAATCAACAACCTAACATCACAATTAAAATAACTAGAGAAGCAAGAACAAACAAATTCAAAAGCTAGCAGAAGACAAGAAATAACTAAAATCAGAGCAGACCTGAAGGAGATAGAGACATTAACAACCCTTCAAAAAATTAATGAATCTAGGAGTTGGTTTTTTGAAAAGATCAACAAAATAGATAGACCACTAGCCAGACTAATAAAGAAGAAAAGAGAGAAGAATCAAATAGACATAATAAAAAATGATAAAGGGGATATCACCACTAACCCCACAGAAATACAAACTACCATTAGAGAATACTATAAACACCTCTATGCAAATAAACTAGAAAATCTAGAAGAAATGGATAAATTCCTGGACACACACACCCTCCCAAGTCTAAGCCAGGAAGAAGTTGAATCCCTGAATAGACGAATAACAAGTTCAGAAATTAAGGCAGTAATTAATAGCCAACCAACCAAAAAAAGCCAAGGACCAGATGGATTCACAGCCAAATTCTACCAGAGGTACAAAGAGGAGTTGGTACCATTCCTTCTGAAACTATTCCAAACAATAGAAAAAGAGGGACTCCTCCCTAACTCATTTTATGAGGACAGCATCATCCTGATACCAAAAACTGGCAGAGACACAACAAAAAAAAGAACATTTCAGGCTAATATCCCTGATGAACATCGATGCAAAAATCTTCAATAAAATACTGGCAAACTGAATCCAGCAGCACATCAAAAAGCTTGTCCACCATGATCAAGTTGGCTTCAACTCTGGGATGCAAGGCTGGTTCAACATATGCAAATCAATAAACGTAATCCATCAGATAAACAGAACCAATGACAAAAACCACATGATTATCTCAATAGATGCAGAAAAGTCCCTCAATAAAATTCAACACTGCTTCATGCTAAAAACTCTCAATAAACTAGGTATTGATGGACCATATCTCAAAATAATAAGAGCTATTTATGACAAACCCACAGCCAATATCATACTGAATGGGCAAAAGCTGGAAGCACTCCCTTTGAAAACTGGCACAAGACAGGGATGCCCTCTCTCACCACTCCTATTCAACATAGTGTTGGAAATTCTGCCCAGGGCAATCAGGCAAGAGAAAGAAATAAACAGTATTCAAATAGGAAGAGAGGAAGTCAAATTGTCTCTGTTTGCAGATGACATGATTGTATATTTAGAAAACCCCACTGTCTCAGCCCAAAATCTCCTCAAGCTGATAAGCAACTTCAGCAAAGTCTCAGGATACAAAATCAATGTGCAAAAATCACAAGCCTTCCTATATACCAATAATAGACAGAGAGTCAAATCATGAGTGAACTCCCATTCACAATTGCTACAAAGAGAATAAAATACCTAGGAATACAACTTACAAGGGATGAAGGACCTCTTCAAGGAGAACTACAAACTACTGCTTAAGGAAATAAGAGCAGACACAAACATTGGATGCTCATGGAAAAACATTCCATGCTCATGGATAGGAAGAATCAATATCATGAAAATGGCCATACTGCCCAAAGTAATTTATAGATTCAATGCTATCCCCATCAAGCTATCATTGACTTTCTTCATAGAACTAGAAAAACCTACTTTAAAGTTCATATGGAACCAAAAAAGAGCCCATATAGCCAAGACAATCCTAAGCAAAAAGAACAAAGCTGGAGGCATCATGCTACCTGACTTCAAACTATACTACAAGGCTACAGTAACCAAAGCAGCATTGTATTGGTACCAAAACAGATATACAGACCAATGGAACAGAACAGATGCCTCAGAAATAACACCACACATCTACAACTATCTGATCTTTGACAGGCTTGACAAAAACAAGCAATGGGGAGAGGATTCCCTATTTAATAAACGGTATTGGGAAAACTGGCTAGCCATATGCAGAAAACTAAAACTGGACCCCTTCCTTACACCTTATACAAAAATTAACTCAAGATGGATTAAAGACTTAAACGTAAGACCTAACACCATGAAAACCCTAGAAGAAAACCTAGGCAATACCATTCAGGATATAGGCATGGGCAAAGACTTCATGACTAAAACAACAAAAGCAATGACAACCAAAGTCAAAATTGACAAATGGGATCTAATTAAACTAAGGCGCTTCTGCACAGCAAAAGAAATTATCATCAGAGTGAACAGGCAACCTACAGAATGGGAGAAAAGTTTTGTAATCTATCCATCTAACAAAGGGCTAATATCCAGAAACAAATTTACAAGAAAAAACAACAACCCTAACAAAAAGTGGGCAAGGATACGAACACACTTCCCAAAAGAAGACATTTATGCAGCCAACAAACATATGGAAAAAGCTCATTATCACTGGTCATTAGAGAAGTGCAAATCAAAACCACAATGAGATACCATCTCACGCCATTTAGAATGGTGATCATTAAAAAGTCAGGAAACAACAGATGCTGGAGAGGAAGTGGAGAAATAGGAATGCTTTTACACTGCTGGTGGGAGTGTAAATTAGTTCAACCATTGTGGAAGATAGATCCTCAAGGATCTAGAACCAGAAATACCATTTGACCCAGCAATCCCATTACTGGGTATATACCCAAAGGTTTATAAATAATTCTACTATAGAGACACATGCACACGTATGTTTATTGTGGCACTATTCACAATAGCAAAGACTGAGAACCAACCCAAATGCCCATCAATGATAGACTGGATAAAGAAAATGTGGCACATATACACTATGGAATACTATGCAGCCATAAAAAAGGGTGAGTTCATGTCCTTTGCAGGGACATGGATGAAGCTGGAAACCATCATTCTCAGCAAACTAACACAAGAAGAGAAAATCAAACACCACGTGTTCTCACTCATAAGTGGGAGTTGAACAATGAGAACACAGGGACACAGGGAGGAGAACATCACACACCAGGGCCCGTCAGGGGTTGGGAGGCTACGGGAGGGACAGCATTAGAAGAAATACCTAATGTAGATGATGGGTTGATGGGTATAGCAAACCATGATGGCACGTGTATACCTGTATAACAAACCTGCACATTCTGCACCTGTATCCCAGAACTTAAAATATAATAAAAAAGAAAATAAATAAATAAAATAAAAATAAGAAAATAAAATAAAATAAAGATTAGCAGAAAAAAGGAAAGACATATAGTTAGAATCAGTGGAGAAATATTCCCATTTTTTCAATTCTCTGCATCATTCACCACCAACTTTAGCTTCCAAAACTCTGCTCAGCAACCGGCAAGAAGGTTTTAGACTCACTGTCAGGGCAGTCAATTGTGTGGAAAATAAAATAAAACAATATGTCAAAACCTGGTTTTCTGCCTTACTTTAAGATTTGGATGCCAATCACAAAGTTATATCCCACACCAAGTTTTGTTGGTTGTCAAAGGTAAAGGAGCTTTGCTAGAATTACATACAGACTGAAGGCTGGAGTTGCCATGCAAAAGACCAGCTGCTTCTAAAATGGATCGCCTAGGAACAGCTTAGAACTTTTAGTAGATAATCTGAGCTTGTCAATACACTGAACCTGAAGCTTCAAGGGACAACCATCAGCATCACTGGTCATTTAAATAAGTATATCAAACATGTTAAGCCAAAATACAACTATGAATATAGCAAATTGGTGCTAATACGCCCTTCATTTTCTCGTTTAGATAATGCTCTCAAATACCTCCTCACTGGTTTCCCTGCTTCCACTCCTCCCTCCATTCTCCCCAGGAGAGCCAGGGAGACCTTCCTGAAACATACATCAGCTCACTTAATCCCTTTGTTTAGGTGCTCAAAGGCTTTCCACTACACTTACAATAAAATCCAAACTCCTAAAGCTGGCCTACTGGCTTCATGTGACCTGGCCCTCTCTTGTTTCTGAGTTCAGCCCTCTCCACTGTCTCCAACACTCACTTAGCCATACTCTCCCTGTTCCTCCACAAACTCTCCTTACTCTTTTTATCTGGGGTCTTTTGCACTAGCTGTTCCTTATTCCCCCACCTTGACTAGACTATCTTTATCTTTCAGGTTTTAGCTGAATTGCTACTTCCTCGCAGAGGGCCTCCTTGAGCAGCCATTCACCCACTGTATAACTTAACTGTACTGGGTCCAATTTGTGTCCCACCACAGACCCATGAGGCCTACCTACCTCTGTGCCTTGCCACCTTGGGTCCTCAGCCATAGCCTTGCCTTCTTTCCAGAACAGCCTCAGTGCCATTCATACTAGTTCCTCCAGTCATAAAGCCCTGACCATGGCCACCACTGCCGCCCTCAGAGGCCAAAAAGCCCCACAGACAGTGCCAATTAACAAGCAATGACCACCATGCCTGCCTACTAGGATGAATCTGGCTTCACCAGAAGCTGCTGGCAGGGACTTGCAGGGCAGTTAGAGTCCTGTGGAAGACTGGAGATGGCAAAGAAGCAGCAGATCAATTTCCAGCCTTATTACCCAACCCTTCCATGCCATTCTGAGATGCAGCAGCTTCATACAGCTTCTCTGGAAACATCCTTCAAGACTAGAATCCAATTATATCTGTTGCAAATCTGTGGCCAGTTTGCTAATGCATCCCTTTGAATTGGCTTTCCCTCCTCTGCCTCTCCCATTTTTCCCTCACTCTTGCTTCCCTGTTATGGTGCCTTCAGTAAAGCATCATCATGCACGATTTTATCTCAGGGTCTGTTTTCTAGAGAGCCCAGCGTAAAACAGCGACACTATTTTCATTCACTTCCTGATATTTTCTTTAACTCCAGACTCACTGGCCCCTAAACCCCCACTTCAACATATATATCCAGAATGCAAAAATTTGGAACTTGTTTGAGAACACTTTGTCTTGTTCACTAGGGCTGTGAACAGTGCCTGACACATAGTAGGTACTTAGTAAATATTTTTTGAATGAATAAGACCACAACAGCACAGTATCTAATGCCATTGGTGCTTGCCAATTTGACTGCAAAGGTAACTGGAGATTTAATGGAACTAATTCTATCTTGTTGACTGCTATGTTGCCAAGGCCTAGCATAATACCTAGCATACGGCTGCTCTCAAAAAATAATGTTTGACTGATTAATAAATTGGAAAGCACTGGCAAGATCAATGACTGGAATTATTGGCAAGAACAAGGAGTCACTAGAAGCTCATAGTCACAACCTTTTCCTGAAAGCAAAAAAAAAAAAAAAAAAAACTTAATTGGAACATCATAAAAATGATTCTTTAAGGTTAAAAATATAGACTGACAAGTGTTTGTATGTTAGAAAACCAAAAAGAAATCAAATAAACTATCTGGATTCCTTGACCATAGACTTCACATAGCAGCATAAAATAAAGCTGATGTATTTTAGCAAATTGAAGTCCAACACTAGTTAGGAAATCAAAGGGTCCAGTTACTAATTGGTTAAAAAAAATCCAACAATATTTGTTTCATTGTTTACACAGCTGAAGATTCATAGTCTAAACACTAATCATTCACCACTAACACAAAGTGATAGGAACCCATCCCTTCTCCAAATAATGGCCCATTTTGTTTTTACTAGCTATTTCAAGTAAAGAAGGAAGCATTAATAAAGACTGAGTAACCCATTTATAATAATAATACTTGATATTGTTATAATTGCACAGCAATTGCATTTATAACACCTCATCTAATGTTTTTAATTTTTTTTTCCTTTTGCGGAGATAGTCTGGCTATATTGAGGAGGATGGATTCAAACCTCTGAGCTCAAGGGATCCTCCTGCCTCAAATAGCTGGGACTATAAGCCTGCACCACTGTACCCAGTTCTATCACCTCATTTAATCTGATAACAACCCTGTACAGTAGGTATATTCTCAGCAATTTTAAAACTAAGCAGAAATGAAGAGGTTTAACAAGTCATGCCTACAACCACAGAGATAGTAAACGGCTTCCTGCTCTAAGGCCCCCCTTCCTACTCTATTTTGGCACTTCCAGGCATCAATCAATTGAAGAGAAGCCCATTATCCATTGCAGCATTAAGACTATAAAATTCATTCATTCATTCAAAAAAATGAATTTCTTTAGTGCATCTATGCATCAGGAACTAGAGATGCCACAGATAACAAGACAAAGCCTCTGCTCTCATGGAGCTTAAATTCTAGAAGAGAAAGACAGACAACAAGGGCGTACGTAAACAACTTACCATAGAATGTATAATTCTGAGATGATGATGTAATTATTCCAAAGGCTAAATATGACATTTTCAGTAGAACCATGCCAAATGAGCTATATTATCATATAGCCCAAACACTGTGACATTGGGTGCTATGTATACCAAACAAACAGGTACTTACTGACAGGTATCAGATACACAAACACTGGGCTGGTTCTGCCTTAGAGCAGTGCTTCCCAAAGGCTGGACTACAATGTATTTATAGTTCATGATAAATTTTTCACCATCCAAGGCTAAATGAGAAAGAATTTTCACCATTCAAGGCAAGATGAGTGCTATGGTCTGAAAATGTGTATGTCCCGGCAAAATTCATATGTTGAAACCTAAATCCTCAATGCAATAGTATTAAGAAGTGAGGCCTCTGGAAGGTGATTGTGTCATGAGGGCTTTACCCTCATGAATGGGGTCAGTACCATTTTATGAGAGACCTAAAGCCGCTTGTTCATCCCCTCCACCATGTGAGGATGCAGCCAAGAAGGTGCCATCTTCGGAGCAGAGAGCAAGCCCTCATCAGACACTGAATTTGCTGGTGCCTTCATCTGGTACTTCTCAGCCTCCAAAACTATAAGTAATAAATTTCTGTTGTTTATAAATTACTCAATCTAAGGCGTTTTTGTTATAGCAGCGCAAATGTACTAAGACAATGAGAGATAGTACGATTAAGTTCTTCATAATAGTTAATTATCCAAGGCCATGGAAAGGACCCAAATATGAGAATGCTATTACATCACTCCAAAGGCACAAGAAATCTAAAATGTGTTAATTTCACACATTGGAAAAGTAGATAATGTCCCCTATAGTCTAACAAATGTACCTTCTGCAACCATACTGCTGTGAACTAAACATTTCAATGTAAAGTTTAAACTACCATCCATCTGTGATCTCTGTTTTTTCATAATTCCTTCTTATCTCAGGACTGAAACATCCACTATATTAGTCTTATATGGCTGCTGTAACATATCATCTCAAAGTTAGTGGCTCAAAACCATGCAAATTAATTGTCTGAAAGCTCTGGAGATCAGAAGTTTAAAATGGGTTGGCAGAGTTGTAACCATTCTGTAGGTTGCAGTTGTAACCATTCTGTAGGTTGCAGGGGAGAACCTGTTTCCTTGCCTTTTCCAGCTTCTAGAGGCTGTCAGCTTTCCTTCACTGGTGGCCCCTCATCACTTCAACCTTTGCTTCTGTCATCACATCACCCTCTCTCCCTGTGTTTCCATCATCACATCCCCTTCTCTGACTCTGAACCTCCTGCCTCCCTCTTATAAGGACTCTTGTGATTACACAGGGCCCTCATGGATAATCCAGGATAGCCTCCCCATCTCAAAACCCTTAACTTCATCACATCTGCAAAGTCCCATCAGCCATATCACTAACATGTTCACAGGTTTGAGAAATGAGAACATGAACATCCTTGAGGGGCCATTATTTGGCCTACCACATTTACCAAAGTTGACTGATATAATCAGAGATATTGAACAGCTCTAGATGTTGGTCTTACTCCTAGATAACTCTATAAATATAGTGACGAGTAATACAAAATGGTTGGAAATATTGAACCACTATTTTAAGGGTATGTTTCACCGAATCAGTGTAAAGAACATCAGGGTATCACTTATTTAACATGGTGAAGATAGCACATACATTACCCCATGAGTCAGCTAGGAATATAAAAAGAAATCTTGTTTGTTAGTTACATGCAAGGTGCCTAACTTATTATATTATCTGATCATCCAAACAACCAAAATGTTAGTTACATTATCTACATTTATATATATGGAAACTGAGGCTGAGCAGATAGATAACTTGTTCAAGGTCACACAATTATAAATAACAGGGCAAAAATTTGAACTCAGATGCAACATTGATAGCAAAAGCAAAGTGGAAGTAATATTTATTCAGGATCGTGTTAATCACTGCATATATGTGACTTAGTATCAATACACAGAAGAATATTTAAATATTTACCCTAATTCAAGTAGTTCCCTATTAATGGGCATTTAGGTTGTTTCCAAATTGTAATTGCAAACACTGCTATAATGAATAACACTGAATATCTTGCTTCAAATACTTAACATAAATCCTCATTCTGATACATAGTGCCAAATCACTGTCCAAAAAATTCACCCTGATTTACAATCCCACTAACAGTGTGTGGAAATATCTATTTTACTCACACCCTTATCAACTCCAGGTGTGAGCAAACTTTAAAATCTTTATCATATTGTTAGGTAAAAACTTATATTGTGTTTTGATTTTCTTTTTTAAATTATCTGAGCTCAATTAACATTACTTAATATTTTAATGGCCATTTGCGATTTCTTTTTTTCTATGAACTTACTGCTTATAATCTTAGACCATTTTTCTACTTTCCATCTATTTATTAATTTGAAAGGACTCTATACACAGTCATCCCTTGGTATTCATGGGGATTAGTTCCAGGACCTGGATACCAAAATCCAAGGATTCTCAAGTTCTTTACATCAATGGTGCAGTATGTGCATACAGCCTATGTACATCCTCCCATATACTTTAAATAATCCCTAGATAACATACACTTAATTGAATGTAAATGCTACGTAAATACTTGTTATGCATCAGACACTATTCTAGGAAGTGATTGTTATCAGTTATGTTGTGTTGTTTAGGGAATAATGACGAAATAAAGATCTGTACATGTTCAGTACAAATGCAACCATCCATTTTTTTTTCTAACAATTTTTGATCCATGGTTGGTTGAATCCATGGATGTGGAACCCATGGATACAGAAAGCCTACTATGTTCATAAATTAGGCCTTTGTCTATGTGTGGAAAATTTTGTTTCTGGTCTATCATTTGTCTTTCAAATTTTTCCTTTAAGAATAACACTTCTAGTATTCCCTTTAGCATGATTTATGATTTAGCTTATGCCATATATATAAAACCTTGCAGCAAATATTATCAAGGAAGACAGAAGAGAGTCCTAGAGGTCCACAGACAATATCAAAAGGTATGGAAAAGGTGGTAGAGATAAGCAGTATGAACTCTAAAGGGGAAATTTTTTTGATTGATAATGGTACAAGATTAATGGATAGACTATAGGTGTTAATCAGTTCTCATTAAATCATGAGTGTGGGTGGTAGGGGGTGGGAAATGGATAAAAGAACAAATCAAATAAAGGTCATGAGAAAGAGTGATGTCCATGGAGGGTTGGGTTTCAACAGAAACAAAGAAGTGAAAAGATAAAGAATGGAGAGGTTGAAGGCTTTGCTCCAGTCCAGTAGGCCTTCTCACGGTATTGAGAATTCACCATATTCATTTCCATCTATCTACTTTTGCTTGGCAATACATTTTCCTTTATCTATCATGTCTCTTACACTCTATTCCACCTCTCCAGTATACACTATTCTAAAGAAGTGTATATTACGAATAAGTAGAGGCTATATTTTAAACTTCATTGTATCTCTTGGCATGTCCAGCACATGGTAGGACCTCAGTAAGCAGACAGGCTTCCCTACTTGGATAAATGGCACAATCTTATCATACAAACCAGAAACCAGGGAGCCATGCCTTCCCTTTCCTTATCCAGGTAATCACTAAGTCCCACCAACTGTGGCTCACCAAAATCTCTCGAATCTTTTCCTATCTCTTAATCCTCACTCTCACCATTAGGACCTCATCAGCACTCACTTGGATTATTGCCATAGCGTTCTAACTGTTCTTTCTGCTTCCAAAATTAGCCCACACTGACTTATCCACTCCTGTATTGACAACTTTTTTCCTAAAAGTTCAAATCTAATCCCATCATTTTCTAAATAAAATCCTTCAAGGAAAAACCCCTTCGCATGATACCAAGGCCCTATTGACCCAATGTTGGCTACCTTTCCAACTGTGCGTCCCACCATTTCTCTTCATTGAACTCTATGATCCAACTATGTCAAGTTGGTATTTAGAAGTCCCCATATGCACCACTGCTCTACCAGTAAGCCACTGTTCTTTGACAAAACTTGGTACCTCTGCCCAGAGTTCCCTCTCACCTTCCCTAAGGCCTAATCATGCTTCACAATTTAGTTTAAACATCATATATTATAGTAAGCCTTCTCTGATGATACGCATACATACACATATGGAAAATGTGTCATTCCCTTCTCTGTACTACCATAGTACCTTGTTTTCAGACCCTATGCTACAGCAATTTTTGCAGCATATTGAATGATTCATCTATAAGACTGTGATGGTTAGTTTTTATGTGTAAACTTGAGTGGGCTAAGGGATGCCCAGACAGCTGGTAAAACATTATTTCCGGGTTTGTCTGGGACAGTTTCAGGAAGAGATTTGCATTTAAATCAGCAGACTGAGTAAAGAAGATCTGCACTCATCAATGTAAGTGATCATCATACAATTCCTTGAGGTCCTGGATAGAACAAAAAAAGTAGAAGGAAGTTAAATTTGTTCTCTCTTCTGGAGCTGGGACATCCATCTTCTCCTGCTCTCGGACATCACAACTCCAAGTTCTCAAGTCTTTGGACCCTGGAACTTAAACACGTTGCCCTAAGTTATCAGGCCTTCAGTCTCAGACTGAGAGTTACACCATTGTCTCTGCTGGTTCTCGGCCTTTGGACTCAGACTGAATTACAACACTGGCTTTCCTGGTTCTCTAGTTTGCAGATGGCATATCATGGGACTTATTTTCCTCCATATTAACATAAGCCGATTACCATAACAAATCAATCCTCTCTTATATATCTATATCTCTATATATGCTATTGTTTCTGTTTCTCTGGAGAACCCTTAATACAAGGACTGTCTCCCTCAACTAAACTACAGGTTAAGTATCCCTAATCTGAAAATTTGAAATCTAAAATGCTCCTAAGTTTGAAATGTTTTGAGCACCAACATGATGCTCAAGGGAAATGCTTATTGGAGTATTTCATATCTTGGGTTTTCAGATTAGCGATGCTCAGTCAGTAAGTATAATGAAAGTATTAAAATCTGAAAAAAATTAAAAATGTGAAACACTTTTGGTCCCACTTCTGTTTCTTTGATTTTTTTCTCTGAATAGTTATTGCATAAGGTTTGCAGAAACCAAGTGCCCAATAAACATTAACAGAGTGATTGACTCCTTTCCCTTGGAAAAATAATAGGTGGCACACAAGTCACCAGACAAATGCTCCATTGCCCTCTGATGGCCTTCCCTCCTACAGAGAGGACAATCACACCAGACATTGCAAAGCCACTCACTAGCCCTTTGGAGAACAAACTAAGAGAACACTTTACTCTGTCAACCATGCTGACTCACACAGAGAGTTGCTCACTTGATTCTACCAAGGTCTTATGGGTCAAAATGTTTTGCCTAAGTGTATGGTTCCAGGACAAAGAAAAATATTTTTAGAAAGTACTCATGTCAATTCTTAACAGCACACATGTAGCAAGTCAATGGCTGCTGACAGTGGAACTGAAGTGGACAGGAGTTCAGATTCGGGCCCGCTTTGACTAACTCTTGACCATAATATTAACGGGAAAATCTACAAGGTCCATCCTTTGCAAAATCAATGAAAATAATGAGGAAATAAATACATTGAATGTTCTTAGCCCCAGCACCACTGCAGTCATTTGGCTATAAAGAGCATTCAAAACTAAAGTTTGATGATATCATGATAGTTAAGTTTTTTTCAGCATATCACAAGCCCTTGCTTCTGATTCAGTGTTTAATGTTGACAAGATTACTTCTTGTTGTGCCACTTGGGTGCATTACAAACACATGCATAATCAGTAGGGGATTCATTGACCTCAAATTTGCCTGTAAGTTCTCCATACCAAAATTTCTGATGATATTAACCAATATGAAATTTTTAAATAGCTGTTACATGGAGTTATTTTTTTCTGATTAGTCTACATACTCATTTTGGAAAATTTAGAAAATATGGACAAGGACAGAAAAAATAAAAGTTACCTATTATTCCACAACTTAGAGAAAAAACATCATGTGTTTTCCTTTATACATAAAAACATATTTTTACATAACTGAGACCATATTTTTATTTTCTTCCATAACTCTACTTTTTAGTTAATTTTATATCATGAGCCTTCTTTGTATAATTAAAATAGCTCCATAGCCATCATTTTAATGGCTCCACAATTTCATCTAATGCACAAACCATAAGTTACTTAATCTTTTCCTTATTGATGGCCATTTGTTTCATTTTTTTGACAATATAAATAATACTGTGATGGACATTTTTGCATATAACATCTACTTCATTTCTTACCATTTTCTTGGAACAAATCCCCAAATGTTTAATTGGTATGTCAAAAGTTACAAACAGTGTTAAAGCTTTTGACAAATGTTCCAAAGCGCATTCCAGAATATTTCCACAGATATTTACTGAGTATCATGTGTTCCCTAATTAAACTGCAGCAGTCACCACTGGAACAAGATAAAAATCCCACCCTGTGGCTTGTTGAGTCTTTTCCCCTCCGGGCATCTATCTGCCCCCTTACCATACCGTGCAGTTTGAGAATAAGAAGAAAGTCATTACACTTTGGACTGTCCAGGGCTTTCACAGGCTTCCTCATGCCTTACTTTCTAGCCAGGTGCTTAGAAGAGAGTTACAACATACACGTTTCTAAGGTGAAAGAAGTCAAAGCCAGCAGTCTCCTACAAGAGCACCCAAGGGAGGGAGGGAGTAGGAATTGTGATATAGTGAAGAGTGGACTTCAGTTAAAGAGTGGATTGGAAGTTATGGAGGCTAGTCCTGGTTCTTCCACTAACGACCATGAAACCTTTGACAAAAATTTCACTGCCTTAAGTCTCTTCTAGAAGTTGATCAAGAGTAACTAAATGGTCTCTAACAACCTTTTAAAAGCAAAAATGCAATTATTCTAGTGATTAAAGTTTTCTTCAGGAGACCATGAATCACTGTATTTGACAGTAGCTCCTCTTCCTAAATGTGAGCTTTCATCCTGGGAGCTCAGTGGAATTTTTTGGCAACTGAAGTTGTACGGAGAGATATAATTTGGCTTTCTAATCAAGATCCTTCTTTCCTTACTCCTCACTCATGCTTCAAGCCTCAAATCAAAGGTTACTTCTTTAAAAAGGTCTTATGACCTAAATTAGGATCTCTTGGTTTTTCTTTCATACTATCCAATTCCTTACCTTCATAACACTTACCAATGTTTCTAATGTATATTTATATGTGTTTATTTGTATAGTGACTTCCCCTACTTATTAGCTTCATAAAAGCTGAGACCATAAATGTTTTTGTTTTTTTACCTTCCTGTACCTAGTGCCTAACAGCTCCTGGACAGTAGTTGATTCTCAATAATAAATGTTACTGAAAATAAATATTGAGAATACATACTAATAATAATCATTTACTGAGTACCTAGGTAATTTTCACATATATTGTCATTTGACTCTCACAACTTTGAAGTTTCACATAAAGATACTGAGCTTAAAAAATTAATTCCTCCTTGTTACCCTCCTTTCATCCAAGATCTTAACATCAAGGCCCTGTCTTGATTCTTGAGTCTGCTTTTTATTCTCTTTTCCATCCTAGACTCCCTCAAGAGCCTAAAGAGCTCTCAACTTACCCTTCCTGTTGGATGAAAACTTCCCTAAATCACACATTTCCTCTTCCCATCTTATTCCATTCACCCTCACAGTTGTTGTAGTTTGCTACAACAACTGATAATGAGGGTAGAAAGGGAAAAACACTATTTCTCTACACGCACACACTTCTGACAGCAAAGGTGGTGGTTTTCCCTACACCAACCAATCCTCCAAGTCTCTGGATACCAACTGGGTGTCCTACAATTTATTTCAATTCTGACACTAACTACTTGGAGTTATCACAGACCCCACAGGTTAAGGGTTTAGTTGCACAAGACTATCCACCCCCCCAACAATTCTGCCAACAATCACAAGTAGTAGATCCCCAGGTTACCCACACTTCTGTTTGACTTGGCTACAACCTAGGGTTCCCATGACTCCCTCCTCAGGTTCAGAAATTTTCTATAATGACTCACTGAACTCAGGGAAACCGTTTATTTACTATTACCAGTTTATTATAAAGGCTACAACTCAGGAATAGCCAAATGGAAGACATGCATAGGGCCAGGTATGAGAGAGGTGCAAAATTTCTATACCCTTTCCCCATGAACCACCCTCTAAGCACCTTGATGTGTTCACCAACCCAGAACCACTCCAAACCCATCATTCAGGGTTTTTACAGAGGATTCTTTACATAGGCATGTTGGATCCATTGCATTGGTGATGAAGTCAATCTCCAACTCCTCCCCAAAGGTCAAGGGATATGGTTGAAAGCTCCAATGGATATAGCAGGGAGCTAAACCTCTGCCACTAAAATGCCACTACTTGCTAGCATTGTCACTACTTAAAATTCCTGCCCCTATTTCTACAGTCATGCCCTTGGCCTCCTCTTTACTTTTCTCCTCTATTCTTTCATTTGTACCCTTTTCCAACGTTTTTAGCTTATCACTAGTCAATTAGAGTGGCCCCTTTCTACCAACAGTGAACTGATTAATTCTATCACAACAGGGATAATTTTGGAGTCTTGGCCTTCTCAACTGTTTTCATTACTCTTCACACCTTAAAAGACCATCCTCATTGCTGGAAATGTTTCTGAACTTACAGTTCGTGATTCTTGAAGTTGCCCCCAAAAGCTGACCTCTGAATAAAGAAATCATTTTAAATTTTCTGCAAAAGAAATGAGTGAAAAAAAATCAAAACAACTTACTACAGTGAAAAAACATGAATTAAATTGGTTTATTGACAACATGTAGTTGTCAATAAAACACCTTGATTGATTTTATTTTTATTCAGAGGAGGTATTTTGATTTAATGGAGACACAAGCAAAATATGATAGCAAATTTCAAAGAAGTTATTTAACTAAAATCCTAACATCCAATTTTAATCACTTAATCAATGATTCACATTTATTGAGCATCCATTGGCGCAATCAGGGACTAAACCATAAAAGCTCTCTGTCTGTGAGATATAAACTCCCTGGAAAAGCCTCTTGAGTACTAACAATCACAAACATCCAGAAAGCATGTCACTTTGTATTACATGCACTCAGAAAAGATAAAAGTTTGCCTCTATAATAAGCTAGACCTTAGTTTATTAAGTACATCAACAATTTACCATTTAAGGAAATTTGGAGAGGATCAACAAAACTTAAGAATCCTGGCCAAAAATAACGAATCCAAAAGCTTGTGAAATTTTCCATCAAACTTGGAAGAAGACTTTGTGTTTTCAGCATGCCTGGAACTTAACAGAAATATAAGGCAGGGCATCGAGACTGTCACATGGCAGATACTAATTGTTCCGATTAAAGTCTAACAAGCTTGCTTCCCTGCTGCTCAGAGAATGTCTCTGACTTTTGATCCTGACATCTGTGTCTTACAAGAATTTCACTCTGCTCTGACATTCCTTCTGATGTTGATCCAGGAATTAATGGATTGTGAAAAAGCTGGCAGGATATCATTTAAAAAATAGAATTCCTAGTGTACAAGTGATGAAAAGGTATCAGAATTCACATACTTTGTGTCTGATACCAACACTACTCTCAGGTTTGGGTGTTTTGGTTTTTTAATGCTAGTCCAAAACAGGATTGAAAATTAAATTTTGTTATAAAGTTCTCATGACAAAATAGTAATTCAATGTTTTTTCATCATATAAGAGGAATATATGTTTTTGAAAAATACTAAAGCAAATGCCATATGAAATAATTTGGTCTGAATGACTACTTTTATATAGAGTTGATCATAGATATATAGTTGACCAATGTTTATAAGGAATCTGGTATTTTTATATGAAGAAAACGCTTATATATGCTTAGAAAAGTAAAGGGCTTTTAAAAAGATGAC
The DNA here is from genome assembly GCF_028885625.2 of Pongo pygmaeus. Lineage (NCBI taxonomy): Eukaryota > Metazoa > Chordata > Mammalia > Primates > Hominidae > Pongo > Pongo pygmaeus. The sequence goes on along the minus strand of NC_072382.2, from coordinate 36,147,813 downwards.
TTGAAACTTGCACTAGTAATACTTATGCCATCTCTCTAATAATTTATAATATGTTTGAAGACTCAGGACTCTAGTAAACTACTGATCGAAACGGGAATTTTAATTAAGGAAAGTATCTGTAATTTATAATATAAAAAAAGTTTAAATTAAAACTGTCTAAAGATGTGTTTTAAATTAAGGAATTCTCTTCAGGATTGAAATTTTACACATCAGAAGATACTGCCTTGCATTTCATGATTCTGGATAATTACTAGATGCCAGTGGATAACTTAAACATAGCTTAGATTCACAGACATTAATGTGTGACAAGAATTACAGAACATATTTAGTAATTTTAAAAGAAAAAGTGAAAGGATTTTTGAAAAACCAGGAAGAAATGCCAGAGTGGCAACGATATAAATTTTTGAGTAAGGAAAAAATTCTCCTTTTTGTCACAATGGTCAGAAAGTCAACAAGTTAAAAAGAAACACAAGTCAATTGTTAGATCTATAATTGATGTAAAAAGTAATAAGTTAGATATTCATCTATTCAAGCAAATATCTAAAAAGAACATTATTTTTAAAAGAAACAAATTTCTGTTAATTTTGTTTAGATAGGCTGCCTTAGTAATTTTTATATTTCATCTGTTATTTCTAGAAATAAGGTAACAAGCTCATTAAAATCAGTAAAATTTATTGACAGCAGGCTATCATTGGCTACTAATACCCAACCTATATTGGTGAGGTTTTGTTATTATCTTATAAAGATATTTAGTTATTCAAAATTTTGCATGTTCACATTTTTATGACATGTCAAGCTCCCAAGTACTCCAGAAATATATGATCACTAGCACATTGAGTATTACTTGCTCTTAGGAGAAAAAAAAAAAAAAAACCTTCTAGCCCCCAAATCTTCTCTAATTGGCTCTTCCTACTTATCCTCTCTTTGAGTACTTTCCATACTTCACAATATCAGATGATTGTCAGTCCACTCTATTAGACTTTAAGCTTCGTAAGGACAAGGAGCAGGCCTACCATCTTTATTGTTATATCTGTGAACTTAGAGGGTATTTATTAAATGCCCAATGGATAAATGAATGAATGTGACCTACTAGCTTACTTCAATGGTTTCTTTGTATATACTTATTATTTTATGTTGCCTTAGATACTCCTTAAATAAGAGAACAGTATAAAATATGTAATATATTTAATATCATTAAATTAAAATTAACATTATTATTAATAAATATGTATCACCTATATACTTTTTCTTTGTGGCCATTTTATAAAGTTGAACATCTGTCATATAACAAAAATATTCATACTCAAATATAGCTTGAATATTCTTTAACAGTACTGAGTGTACTTAAAGATAGCAAGCCTAGAAAAGTGTGATATTCAGATCAGGAAGAAAATGTCACAATATCCACAATTGCCACCTGTACTCAGAATAGCTTCTTAAAGTCTCTTGACATGTGTCATTTTCACCCAGTACCCTTTTTTCCCACCTATCATTTCTAAAATAATCAACCATTAAATAAAAATATATTAAGAAGTGGTGCCCAAACTAAAAAACAAGACAGGGAAGGGGAGAAAAAAAAAAGACAATGAAATGCAAGATGAAGTGTTAAATCAGAAAGGGGTTGGCCACATTAAGAAAAATAAGATTGTGAAATTTGCAAGAGTTGGACGGGGGTTGAAAAGTATGATATATGACAGTGGGGTAAAAATAAGACAGTTGGGAGGAAAGAAGTGAAAACAAAGAGAACAAATTAGACAAGCCACTCATTTTAAATCCTTAAAAGACTGTAGCTCACCGTCAATACACAAGATGTGTCAGAGCTAACATATCTATTTTTATACTTCTCAGGTTTTTTTTCTTGTGTGCTTTAAAAGTATAAAATGGTATTTGAGGAAGTCAAATTGTCCCTGTTTGCAGATGACATGATTGTATATCTAGAAAACCCCATTGTCTCAGACCAAAATCTCCTCAAGCTGATAAGCAACTTCAGCAAAGTCTCAGGATACAAAATCAATGTACAAAAATCACAAGCATTCTTATACACCAATAACAGACAAACAGAGAGCCAAATCATGAGTGAACTCCCATTCACAATTGCTTCAAAGAGAATAAAATACTTAGGAATCCAACTTACAAGGGACGTGAAGGACCTCTTCAAGGAGAACTACAAACCACTGCTCAATGAAATAAAAGAGGAAACAAACAAATGGAAGAACATTCCATGCTCATGGGTAGGAAGAATCAATATCATGAAAATGGCCATACTGCCCAAGGTAATTTATAGATGCAATGCCATCCCCATCAAGCTACCAATGACTTTCTTCACAGAATTGGAAAAAACTACTTTAAAGTTCATATGGAACCAAAAAAGAGCCCGCATCACCAAGTCAATCCTAAGCCAAAAGAACAAAGCTGGAGGCATCACGCTACCTGACTTCAAACTACACTACAAGGCTACAGTAACCAAAACAGCATGGTACTGGTACCAAAACAGAGATATAGATCAATGGAACAGAACAGAGCCCTCAGATATAACGCCACATATCTACAACTATCTGATCTTTGACAAACCTGAGAAAAACAAGAAATGGGGAAAGGATTCCCTATTTAATAAATGGTGCTGGGAAAACTGGCTAGCCATATGTAGAAAGCTGAAACTGGATCCCTTCCTTACACCTTATACAAAAATTAATTCAAGATGGATTAAAGTCTTAAATGTTAGATCTAAAACCATAAAAATCCTAGAACAAAACCCAGGCATTACCATTCAGGACATAGGCATGGGCAAGGACTTCATGTCTAAAACACCAAAAGCAATGGCAACAAAAGCCAAAATTGACAAATGGGATCTAATTAAACTAAAGAGCTTCTGCACAGCAAAGGAAACTACCATCAGAGTGAACAGGCAACCTACAAAATGGGAGAAAATTTTCACAACCTACTCATCTGACAAAGGGCTAATATCCAGAATTTACAATGAACTCAAACAAATTTACAAGAAAAAAACAAACAACCCCATCAAAAAGTGGGTGAAGGATATGAACAGACACTTCTCAAAAGAAGACATTTATGCAGCCAAAAGACACATGAAAAAATGCTTATACCATCACTGGCCATCAGAGAAATGCAAATCAAAACCACAATGAGATACCATCTCACACCAGTTAGAATGGCAATCATTAAAAAGACAGGAAACAACAGGTGCTGGAGAGGTTGCGGAGAAATAGGAACACTTTTACACTGTGGGTGGGACTGTAAACTAGTTCAACCATTGTGGAAGTCAGTGTGGTGATTCCTCAGGGATCTAGAACTAGAAACACCATTTGACCCAGCCATCCCATTGCTGGGTATATACCCAAAGGACAATAAATCATGCTGCTATAAGGACACATGCACACGTATGTTTATTGCAGCACTATTCACAATAGCAAAGACTTGGAACCAACCCAAATGTCCAACAATGATAGACTGGATTAAGAAAATGTGGCACATATAAACCATGGAATACTACACAGCCATAAAAAATGATGAGTTCATGTCCTTTGTAGGGACACGGATGAAATTGGAAATCATCATTCTCAGTAAACTATCGCAAGAACAAAAAACCAAACACTGCATATTCTCACTCATAGGTGGGAATTGAACAATGAGAACACATGGACACAGGAAGGGGAACATCACACTCTGGGGACTGTTGTGGGGTGGGGGGAGGGGGGAGGGATAGCTTTAGGAGATATACCGGATGCTAAATGACGAGTTGACGGGTGCAGCACACCAGCATGGCACATGTATACATATGTAACTAACCTGCACATTGTGGACATGTACCCTAAAACTTAAAATATAATAATAATAAAATAAAAAATAAAAATAAAAAGATCAACTTTAGATTTCCAATTTGCTTCAGTTTGATATAGGCAAGAATATACAATGTGAATTTTTCATCTTCCTCCATAGTGCACTGCACTGTCAAAAACCTCAAAAGTGGTTTGAATCATGTGCCATGAAAAAATACAAGAAGCACAGACTATGCACCCAGGTACTCTGCACCACAGGTCTCCACTGCAGTCACAAGTCTGGCATGGTGGACAGTGTGGTCCTCTCAATACTAGCCATTCTCTTTTAATTTTTTAAATGACTGAACTTTAAAGCTACACAATTTTATGCCAGGCACAATGGCTCATGCCTGTAATCCCAGCACTTTGGGAGGCCGAGGCGGGTGGATTGCTTGAGTCCAGGAGTTGGAGATCAGCCTGGGCAACACGGCAAAACCTCATCTCCGCAAAAAAAAAGAAAAAAAAAATTAGTTGACTGTGGTGGCATTTGCTTGTGGTCCCTGCTACTCAGGAGGCTGAGGTACGAGGATCACTTGAGCCCAGGAGGTGGAGGTTGCAGTGAGCCAAGACTGCACCATTACACACCAGCCTAGGCATCAGAGCAAGACCCTGTTTCAAACAAACAAACAATAAAGTTACACAGTTTTATCCAAGACAACTTGGTACTCCTTCAAATTTATAACAGTAAGATAAAATCAAAAAAGAAAATCAAAAGGACACAGCCAGGCTCAAAACCAAGATAACCAACATAAGAGACAAGAAGGGATTGAAGTTCTTGGACTACTGGTTCCAAAGTGTGGAAGCAGACAGTCTGTTGAGAGTTTGGGTCCTCTGCTCCACATATGGAGAGGTTCAGTGAAGGCATTTCCCAGGAAAAGAGGCCAGGAACAAACAAGAAAAGAAAACGCAGCAGCTGACCCACTGTTTCGATATATGACTTTATGGAAAGCTGAGGGGATGAATGGAGAGTGGTGGAAGGAAATAGAACATATGACTGTTGGTTAGAAATTCCAACATGCATTAAAAGACTGGGTTTTGGACTCCCTGGGAGGCAAGCAAAACAATTAAATAACTGCTGGACAGTGAAGGGTGAGCACAGAGGAAAGGAGGAGAGGAAAAATAACCAAAATTTTCACTTTGATGAGCCTGCAAACCAAAATGCCAAAGCAGATAAAAAAAAAATGTCATGAAAGACAGCCAAAAAATTTTGAACAATGAAAGATGAATCAATCTAGATGAAATAAGCATTCTAGTATGCTGTAAGAGATAAATGAACAAATCAATTATTCATAAAGAACAAAAATAATAAAAAGGCAAAAATGAACCCGGAGCAAGTGGATACTAAAAATAATCAATTACAAATAGTGAGAAAAGAAAAATATAGTATCCACTCACCCCCTGGAACTGAGCACTTGCATTTTGACCAGAGTAGCTGGAGCAGAGGCTTGCTGTGTTTCTGAGGTCATTAGGGATAGTTTGCAGCCACTGGTTACAGACTGACATCTATATAGCGGCTGCTCTAGATTCCTTATGTCATCCATTGTCATGACCTGATACGGCATCATCTTGGGGCCTAGCCTAGGCTTCTCACTCCTACCCAGGGGCTCCCCTGTTGATGTTGAGGTGTAGGATGCTGTGGGAACATGTTTGGTGTTCTCACATGTGTAATTCAGACGTGCGGGAGAGTTGATGTCTCCTTCCACAAAAGATACCTGTCCCAACAGTTTCACAGGACAGTTTTTATAAACTTATAAGGAATAGATCATTTATACATATATTTTCCAATGGTAAGAAAAATACTATTTTGAATAATAAAATTTTAGAAGCACTCGTTCTATTAAAGACAAGATATCACTATCACTGCTTCTATTCAACATTACACTGGAATATAGACCCCATGCAACAAAACGAAAAATAAAAAATAAAATGTTAAGTCAGAAAACTTGTAAAGCTCTCCTTGTGTACAAATAATACAAATTCTACAATCAAGAGCATCTACAAGGACCAATAGTAATATTCAAAAAGTGTGGCCTTCTCATATACCATTAATAAGCAACTGGAAATGTACTTACAATTTTTTAATTCAATTTTTAGTGTTTGACAATTTCTGTGGTGCTTATTGCTCCTATCATGTCCAATTTCAAGGTATATGACTTGAATGCAGTGTTGGGAAGAGATGCACATAATTGGCTCTATGAGTACTATGAGCCAACCACAGCATACCATTGGTAGTACATATGCCAAATTTGGTTGATGAATAAAGTTTTACTTAGAGGGAAGTGAATAGCTTTAGATATGCTTATTAACACTAAGCATGAGCTAAAATAATTAATTTAAGTATTCAATTCAAGAGGGTAGAAAAAGTACAACACCCCAAATATAAGGTGCCAAGGATAACAATAACATAAGACATGCAAGCCCTTTGTATATAAAGTGACAAAATATTATTTAAGGACAAAAAAAGATAGCCTGAAAAAAAAAAGGGATATACATTCCATATTCCTAGATAGGAATTTCCAATATGACAATATCCCATGTTAAATGGGATTGGAATAGATTGAAAACTTTCATCAAAACAAAACAAATGGCGGCCGGGCACGGTGGCTCATGCCTGTAATCCCAGCACTTTGGGAGGCTGAGGCCCACAGATTACTTGAGGTCAGGAGTTCAAGACCAGCCTGGCCAACACTGTGAAACCCTGTCTCTACAAAAACACAAAAATTAGCCAGGCATGGTGGCAGGAGCCTGTAACCCCAGGTACTTGGGAGGCTAAGGCAGGAGAATCGCTTGAACTCAGGAGGCGGAGGTTGCAGTGTGCCGAGATTGTGCCACTGCACTCTAGCCTGGGCAACACAGCAAGACTCCATCTCAAAAACAAAACGAAACAAGCAAACAAAAAACAAACAAAAAATTCAAATGGCAAATGGCTTAATAAAAAGGTAGGAGAACCTAACATTTCTCTACTTTGTTGCAGACCCTTCAAATTCAGTCATGCCATTTCCACTCTATGTAGAGTTGGCATTGACAATACTCTCAGTAGGCTTTGGATTCTGAGTCAATGGAATATCACTATAGGCACCTTCTTATCTATAAGAGTTTTCTCTTAATTCAGCAGACCTGTTAGTCACACTGTGAAACCTTCATGCTGGAGGAATTCTGGGTCACAATATATAAGATAATCATACTATAGCTTGCTTGTCTAGAAGAGGCCTGAACAAACTACAACCTACAGGCTAAATCCAGCCTGTTGCCTGTTTGTATAAATAAAGTTTTATTTACATGTTGTCTATAGGTCCTTGTATGGTACAACAGCAGAGATGAGTAGTTGAAACAGAGACTGTATGGTACACAAAGCCTAAAATATTACTATCCAAGTCTTTCCAGAAAAGAATTACAGACCCTTGGCCTAAAATATGACAAAATGTTGGCTATTAAATAAGCATACTGTAAACATATTTAAGAAGTTAGGTCTGGCTATCTAGGGTAATAATTAATAGTACTGCTGGGGTGGTATTTCCAGAGTTAATGTTATTGAATCACAATAAAGGAAAGGTACTTTGTGTGCTTCTTTTAAGTACAATTCTTATTCTTTTGACTAATAAAAGTAGAAATAGATCTTACAGGTTACTTGTGTAAGTGCCAATATTAATTCCATCACGAGCTCCAATGGTATTTTAAAATCTATTAATAATTTATCCTGGTCAAGTTATACATAGATATTTCCAATCACTACCATTCACCTTAGCCCTCTTAGCCTTAGCAACCTAGAGTTGTCAGATTTGCAAATAAAAATTTAAGGTGCCCATTTTATTTGAATTTTAAATAAACAATGAATAATTTTCAATATAAGTATGTCCCATGAAATACTGGAGACATACTTATGCTAAAAATTATTTGCTGTTTGTCTGAATTTCAAATTTAACTGGCTGACCTATAATTTATCTGGCAACCCTACTTCTATCTCAAAAGCTGAAGCTTACCTCATAAATATCTGTACCTACTGTGTACACATAAAAATTAAAAATTAAAAAATAAAAGCTGAACCTCTCCCACCTATCACTGTCCCCAACGACCATGAACATTCCTGTGATAGATGAATTTTAGATGACTTTAACAGAATTTTTAAAATACTTACCTCTATCTTCAAGGCAAATGGATAAAGAATCATCAATGGATATTAAAACCAGTAGGTGAAAAGTTGATATGAAAATGAATATTTGCATGGTGCTCATAGATTACTTGTGGTTACAAAGGGAAAAGTATAACTTTACACCCTTACCTCAAAGCCCATTGCTGAGACTGGGAGGAGGAGACAATAAGTTCCTGGTGATGTCAGGCAAAGCAAAATACAAAGCATCAGCTGGGAATTATTCCCGCCAAAAATGTTTACCCTGAATCTATCCAACTCTTAAGATAATGAGATCTGAATCTAAGGTCCATGGATTTCTGTGTTTGTTTGTTTTTTGAGATGGAGTTTTGCACTGTTGCCCAGGCTGGAGTGCAGTGGAGCGAACTCCGCTCACTGCAACATCCGCCTCCCAGGTTCAAGCGATTCTCCTGCCTCAGCCTCCAGAGTAGCTGGGATTACAGGCATGCACCACCACGCCCTGCTATTTTTTTGTACTTTTAGTAAAGATGGTGGGGGGGGTTCCACTATGTTGGCCAGGCTGCTCTTGAACTCCTGACCTTGTGATCTGCCCCCCCTCGGTCCCTCCAAAAGTGCGGGGATTACAGGTGTGAGCCACCGCGCCTGGCCCAGGTCCATGGATTTCTAAGTCATCTGTGGAAAGAATTTCGGAGATTCATGACTTTCAATGGAGAAAGGATGAATTCTCTATTTATTCTAACTTCTTATTAAAATTTAACATGCCCTTCCATTATAAATGTAGACATCACATTACAATCAGTTTAGCAATACTTGGGACTTTCAATATGAGAAATCACAGATATTTTCATAAAACATTATAGTTGTATATATTTTTAATATTGTTTACACTCAACTTTGAAATAGAAATAGGGATGTGAGGCAGAGTTTTGTCTACTATCACTAAAAATGTTGCAAATAACAAAATCCTACATTACAAAGATTTAGTACTACATATTTTTAGATCTACTTTGGTGAAAGCCAGTATAGCATGACATACCTTTGGAAATTACTTAGCCCTTATGTACCTATTTCCTCATTTGCACAATGAGATAATAGAACCTGTAAATGGGGTTGTTTTAAAGATTAAATGAGACAACATATGTAAAAGTGCTTAGGCCTGTGGCTAGTACACAATAAGCAACATGAAATGTTTGTTATTACTAAAACTAAATACTATTAAGGTGACATTATAAATATTATACTGAATATTATAAAGGTAAATTCTGATTATAAAATATACAAGACATAAAACCAAGTTAAGCAGAAGGGTGTCTATGTGTGTCTTCTCTGATGAATTCTTTCTTCCCAACTGGTATTTGTGCCACAAATAAGTGTTGATTGAGTTATTCTGTTCCCAGCTAAAACAGGTAACCAAATGAGAACTATATCATCTTCTCTCCACCCATTTTACCAGCACACCTGCATGTGTGCTCACAAACTCCATCCTTTTCCCTGTTACATTGGATGAACTGTCTATTCTCCTGAAATCATATGATGGATCTTTTGCAACATCAGTTTGTCCTCCTTTATCTGATTATTCATGTTTAGCATGCAAACGTGCCTTAATGTAAAATTCACTTTAAGAAACCTTCCCCTGACCACTCAGCCCCTTCTATTTCTCTACTCTGCTTACCTCAACACTCTGAAAAAGTTGTCTATACTTCCTTTCTACTTTTTCCCATTTTCCTCAACTTACTCAAATCAGATTTTCCTCCTCACCACACCACCCAAAGGGTTCTTGGCAAGGTCACTAAAAACCAACATCTAGTCAAGGCCAATGGTAATTTTCCATTGTCTTCCCACTTTAATCATCAGCAGTATCTGATATGCGTCATCACTCCCTCCTTAAATATTTTCTTCTCTGAGTTTTGTGTCTTAACAACCACGTATTCCTTCTCAGCTTCCTTAGTTGATCCTTCTTTTACTCAGGCACTGGACATTGCAGCGTCTCAAGTTCTGGTATCTTTATTTTCTTTATCTATCCTCTCACCCTTGGTAATCTCAACCATTTCCATGGTTTTACTTACTATCTATATATTAATAGTTATATATTAAACTTGTATCTCTTACCCAGATCTCTTTTCTGTCTGTTCAATTACCTACTCAGCATCTTGGTTTGACTACCTAATGGCAAACAACCTCCCCTTCACCCCAGTCTTCTTTATTCAGTAAATGGAGCCAATGTTTTCGGCTCAGGCTAACCCCAGAAGTAGGACACATCTTGCATTCTTGCCTTTCCCTCACACACAATATCCAATCCAATGGTAGATTCTTTCAGGACTATTTCCAAAATATATGCTGAGTCTTATAATTCCTCATAATTTTCACTATAGAGTTCATGCAAATCAGCTTCTACTGGATAAAATTCAACAGCCTCCTTTCTTTGGAGGTTTGTCTGTCTCCACTCATCCTACAATGCCTCCTCCACGTAGGAGTCAGCATTATCTTTCTCAAGCACACATTAGTTCATGTCACCTCCATGCTTAAAACTCCCCAATACTTTCCAAGAGTAAAAAAGGAACTCCTTACCATGCTCCACAAAGCTCTCTATGATCTGCATGTCCCCACCTCACCCACCCCCAGTCATCATACTCCAGCCCAACAGCCTTATTACTCTGCTCCTCAAATGCACCACTCAGTCCTACACCAGGGCCTTTGCAATTGCTTTTGCTTCTTCTGAGAAAGCTCTTCCCACAATAAGTTCACATGTCTGGATCTTTCTTATCATTCAGCTATCACCTCCTCAGAGACTGCCTTATCAACAAAAACCAAACCACTAGCCATTCTCCGAAAAAATGTCCTATTTCATGTTCTTAATAGCATCCAACAGCACCTGAAATTATCTTTTTTTATGTTTTATTTTCTGCCCTACCCCTTGGCAAGCTCTTTAAGGCAAGAACTCAGCCTTGTATGCGTGTACATTTCTCAATTCCTAGAGTGCTTGGCAGATAGTAGATACTCAAATAAATACATGCCATTGAACATGGAATTTGAGGGGTCAGGAGAACATGATGTTTAACGGATACTTGGAAATTCAGTCTGAATTTAAACAGGTACTAATTGTAGAAATACAAAATTTGCAGTCACTGACACAGAGGTAGGTATAGACACTACTAAAGCTACCCAGAAAGAAACAGTAGGAAAAGAAGTTAGAAGTGTCCTGGACTTACATAAGTTAAGTATGTTCCCTCCGAGGAAACATACCTGGCAAAGGCAGGGAACAGTAGTGATTTTTAAAAAGGAGAACATAAGGAATAGTCTGAGAGGGGAAGTAAAACCAGAAGAGTTCACAAAAGCCAGGGAGAAGATGGCTTCTCAAATCAATTAAATAGTGTCAAATATTACAGAGTGGTTGAAGATGATAGAAAGCCGTGATTTGAATAACTAGGGATCATTATTACCCTTTTCCACCTTTAGTTAATTAACTGTATTTTGAAAATTAAAGAATAAACTCAAATGAAATAAAAAGTCCTGAAACATCTACAATGTATGGTTGACATATCTCAGAGGGGCAGTTACTGCATAGCAGATTTCAGCCAGAGCTGATCGAGTCTGCAGAGTCTGGTTGAGGCAAAAGTCATTTAAGGGGTTGGGCAATGACTGAGTAGTAAGAAATTTAAGGCAGAGAATAAAAACTCCTCTTCTGAGTTGTTTAGCAACAGAGAGGAATGCTGGAAAGGTATGTCAAGAGAATAGAAGAATTGTGGAAAGACCTCTTCAAGCAAGGATAAAGGAATAAGCATGAATGGGAAAGAGGCCAATGCCTAGAGAGAGATAAAAGAAAGTAAAGAAAGAGGGACAGTCAGTCCACCAGACACAATGAGATGATGTGGGACCAGAGAAAACAAATGAATGGGGTTGGCCTTGCAACAAGTAGACTCATTTCTTCCTCCTTTCACTTTCATTATTAATTGAATGAGCAAACATAAATGTCTACCAGTGTCTGCTACATGGGAGGTATCCGATAAATCTTAGTTTCTCCCCACATCCATGCCCATATATTTCTTACCATAAGTCAATCACCCTTCAAGTAGAATTTGGTGTGCCAGTTCCTCAGGCTGCCAGAGCTTTCTCGTTTTCTCTGCTTTTCTTGAATGAAGAAAGCCAGTGCCCTCCCTTGCAAAGAGAAGGTAGTTCTTCCATAGCAAAACCTTTTACATGGCTGAAGACATTCTATGTCACTATCAATTATTCCCAGTTCCAGTGAGGTACTATACTCCTGTGTGAGTCCCAAAGTAGGTACGAAAGGAATGTTTGTTGACTGAATGACTAATAGCATTTATAGCTAGCAATTACTGAGCTCTTACTGTGGAGTCAAGAATGGACCGGCCAGGCATGGTGGCTCATGCCTGTAATCCCAGCACTCTGGGAGGCCGAAGCAGGTGGATCATGAGGTCAGGAGTTCAAGACCAGCCTGGCCAATGTGGTGAAACCCCGTCTCTACTAAAAATTCAAAAATTAGCCGTGCATGGTGGCACATGCCTGTAATCCCAGCTACTCAGGAGGCTGAGGCAGGAGAATCACTTGAACCCGGGAGGCAGAGGTTGCAATGAGCCAAGATCGCGCCACTGCACTCCATCCTGGGTGACAGAGAGAGACTCCGTCTCAAAAAAAAAAAAAAAAAAAAGAAAAAGAAAAAGAAAAGTAAAAAGAAACAAAAGAGAATGGGCCAAGCACTGTTACCAGATCTTTTCATATATTAATTCATTAATATTAACCCTAAGATATCTTCATTCAATAAATAAAACCTTGAAGCACAAAGAGGATATCTTACTCACATTCACACGGTTAAGAGGCACCTCCAGATTCTACTGCCTCCTTGAATCCATGAATGGATAAATATCTCTATTACCCTGGAATCTATTCTTTTTCTATCTAGGCAAGCAAGTTTCATAAATTCTGAAGAAGCCTATTTTGCAAGAGGCCAAACTTACTTGGTTGATCTCTGGACTACTTCAGAAAACATTTATGACTTTTACACTTGAGACAAAGGGACTGCTCTCATCTATAGATGATCATCCACCATGACTCCATGAGCATATTCAAGACTCCATCTTTAGCAATCAGACTGAGCTTGGGGATCAGAGCTAGACTGTATTTCTCACACTACATTATTCAAACTATCCTAACCATAAAATCTAACAATATGTAATAATTATTATGATGATAAAGCATATACGATGTCTCAACTGGCTAGACTAGGATACACTCAATTTTCTATTTATTTAAGACCACATGTATTTATCAGAAACAAGTATTTATATACACAATTGCACAACTGCATCCTCAAAATGCGTGACTACTATCCACATGCCTACTACCTGAATTGCTTTTTAACTATTTGCACTATCACCCCATCCCACCTGCACTGTTTTAAGTTGTGAGGCCTAGGGATTTGAGAGTTAATTTCAATATGAGATGAATTAAACATGCTTCCTGAATCGAGATTACATGAGTTAATTACTTACAGACATGCCTAGATACTTTGTTCTTTAATCAGAAAAAATCCAAATGGAATAATCATTTTCAGTATTTTTAAGGCCTCCTGTATACAAGCTATCAATGGTGCAGTTTTCCTTTTCGTATTTTATGCTACTCTACATAATGTAGAGTCTATAAGCAGTTATAGTTTACATTCCATATAAGGTTTCATAGAATATCTAAACCTCCAGGTTAACTTATTGAGCTTTAAGAAAAAGCTAAGCAGCCGGGAGCAATGGCTCACACCTGTAATCCCAGCACTTTGGGAGGCCGAGGCAGGCGGATCATGAGGTCAAGAGATAAAGACCATCCTGGCTAACATGGTGAAACTCCGTCTCTATTAAAAATACAAAAAAATTAGCTGGGCGTGGTGGCGGGTGCCTGCAGTCCCAGCTACTTGGGAGGCTGAGGCAAGAGAATGGCGTGAACCCAGGAGGCGGAGCTTGCAGTGAGCCAAGATTGCGCCACTGCACTCCAGCCTGGGCGACAGAGTGAGACTCCGTCTCAAAAAAAAAAAAACAGCTAAGCATAGTTAAGTAATACCTTTTAAAGTTTTACAATGTAAATAAATGAATTAAATTTTATAGTAGTAATATAAATTTTTAAACTCACAACACAATTGCAAACATAAATTCTGTATGAATGAAAAATTTCACTGTAAAAAATAAATCTACTAGAGGAAAAATATACTCTTACAATGTGAAAATTTTGTTTCTCCTGATTAAAAAAACCAAGAAACTATTTTTTTAAGTGACAGAGGTGATTAAGTAGAGATTTAACTGCTATATATCAAAACACACTAAAAAATGTATAAGACAAAGGACAAATTTAGGGAGAAATGTATTATATTTTTATATAACAGGTAATTTAAACACACTTACCCCATAAGGAATGCTTACAATTCATTAAGAAAGATGAACATAGCTAACTGGGCAAAGATATGAATGGGTGAATTATTAAAAAAATACAAGTGAACAATAAACCTACAGAAATATATTTAACTTCACTAATAATGAATTAACAGATTTTTCAAATGAGATTTTTTTTTAATATATCAGGCTGACATGGGTGAATAAAAGTGACAATGCAAGAAAATGGTATATCAATTTATCTTTGGATACAATGTAAATAGGCTCAAACTTCCTTTTAGCTATTAGGAAATATCTGGGGAAAAGTTAAATCTGTATTTTTTTCAGTAATTCTAATTTTAGGAGTTCATATTCAGTATTACTAGCAAAAATATGCAAAACTGTGTATAAGGACATTAACTGCAATGCAGCAATGCTCATTGTAATAGAAATTGGAAGAAACCTAAATGTCCATTAGTAGCTATAAATAACTGTTATGTAAGATGTGGTAAACCTGTTTACTACGTGAAGAAGAAATTCTCCTGGATGCCTCTGCCCTCCTAGGAAGAAGCTTTCTTCCTTCTCTCTGCCCCTCACTTGCTCTTCCTTATTAGATGATTCAGACACAGACATGTGCACTGGTGAAACTGTGTAAGGTCATCATCTGTATAAAGCCCAGTCTCTCTCTCTCTCTCTCTCTGTCTCTGGTTGGCTTGCTACTCTTTGTTTACTAGGGCAGTGGTTTGCTGACCTCCAAGAAAGGCATGTGGCTCTTCAGTCACTTCACCCCAGTCTGGTTGGATATTTTCTATTCAGGGTCTATTTTCGCCTCATGTCAAAATGATCTTTTCAAATTTAGCCTTATCATTGGTAAAGTAGAGACTGGATTTTAATTCCTGCCTGGCTCCTGAGTCTATTTATCAATTTGTTTAACGTCTAAAGTAGGAGTATTAAATCCCCAAAGCCCAACACAGGCATTAAAAGTGGTCACCTTCAGCAGGGGGTGGTGGCTCATCATGTCTATAATCCCAGCACTTTGGGTGGCTGAGGTGGGCGGATCACAAGGTCAGGAGTTTGAGACCAGCCTGACCAACATGGTGAAACCCCATCTTTATTAAAAATACAAAATTTAGCCAGGCGTGGTGGCGGGCAGCTGTAATCCCAGCTATTCAGGAGGCTGAGGCAGGAGAATCACTTGAACCCGGGAGATGGAGGTTGCAGTTAGCCGAGATCACGCCACTGCACTCCAGCTTGGGTGACAGAGCAAGACTCTGCCTCAAAAAAAAAAAAAAAAAGTGGTCACCTTCTACCACTTTTGACATGTAAAGAGGTCCATGACATAGTAGATAATAAAACAAGAATATTACTAATATTACAGACTATTACTTGTTTAAAAAAGGGAGTATGTATCACTCAGAGAAAAAGAAGTATTTATTTATATTGTTGAGTATGTACATATGTACATGTATCTACACATACATATATATATGAATTTGCCTAGAAAATGTTATTAACAGCAATTATCTCTGGGGAATAGTTTTGGTGGAGGGGACTTTCATTTTATAATTTATAAATTCCTGTAATTTTACAAAAGATCATTAATTCACTTGTAGGATAATTGCTACATTTAAAAAAGATGGATAAAAATATTAATTCATTGTAAAAAGTTTTTTTTATCAAAATAAGGTGAATAGGTGACCACATGGGGCCTTGATTCTTTCTGTTGTACTGTTGCAACCAATATGTCTCCATAATTAGAAACGTGTGCATATATAATCTCCTAGACTATTAAAAAATACAGTCTTTATTTACCGAGGTGAAAATCTTGGAACAAGGGTTAATACTTCACCTATATGAAACTTTAGTTGATAAGGTATAAAATTATGAACAACAATTTTTGAAAAACTACATTTCAAAATATATAATGTAAAAGTAGATTTAAACATTTAAACTAATAGTAGAATTTGATTTTAATTTTTTTTTAAGAGTCAAATTCACTCTGCTGCACACAGCAGGATCTAGAGGAATTATCAGTGGGCCTGAGATGGGTAAAATCCTCAGTGTGGTGGGGAGGGGAGGTGCCTCCTGACCACGCCCTCAATGAGCATTATGCAGATTAGAAAGAGCCAAACAGGCTCTGGTTTCCCCCAAGGACTGATGAACAAGTAGAAAATAATAGGAAGTGACAGGAAACAGACGACTGAGGTCTAATTTAATGTCATTTGTAGAGACAATATACCTTAAATCGGTCTTTAGAAATTACAGGTTACAAATAAGATAACAGAAATGTGTTTTTATCATTTTAATTCACGAATACAAGTTTCTTTGTCAAGGGAAAGAGATTATTTGTTCTACAATACAGATAAATTTCAAATATATGCTAATTTAGGGTAATTTATGCTTCTTACCTTCAATAATTTAAGAAATAAATTACTATAAACACTTCCATAATTAAATATAAAGGTGAAACTTAATATTTTTATATATTTAATATTTTAAAATAGTCATGTCATATAAATCTAAGCAGGACATTTTAATAGTTACATATTAAACTGATGTGTATCTATAAATACAAGTGAGTTATTTCATCAAATCTATGTCTAAACTGGGTGAGAAGTCCCACATTTTTAAAATTAAACTTATCTAAAGCAAATTCAAACATGTGTGAACAACTGAAATAGAAATTTCTTAGAAGTGCAGTGGCTCACACCTGTAATCTCAGCAACTTGGAAGGCTGAGGCAGGAGGATCCCTTGAGCACAGGAGATTGAGGCTTGCCTGGGCAACATAGTGAGACCCAGTTCTCTAAAAATAAAATAAAATAAATAATTCATAAATAAATACATTTTAAAAATAAGAAATTTCTGTTGAAAACTAATATAATGAGAGGTTATGACGTGTATGTGTAGATAAGAGACACATGCATAATATAGGTGTATAAGTCATGTGTATATCTATTTACAAAATCTCTAGTTAACCAAAATTGTAAATCTTTTGTTAGCCACCATTTAAAACCTGTCAGCTACTTCTCTGCCTAAAAATGGAGGCAGCAGGCCTGGCGCGGTAGCTCATGACTGTAATCTTAGCACTTTGGGAGGCCAAGGGCCAGATCATGAGGTCAGGAGATTGAGACCATCCTGGCCAACATGGTGAAACCCCATCTCTACTAAAATACAAAAAATTAGCCGGGCATGGTGGTGTGTGCCTATAGTCCTAGCTACTCGGGAGCCTGAGGCAGGAGAATCATTTGAACCCGGGAGGCAGAGGTTGCAGTGAGCCAAGATTGTGCCACTGCACTCCAGCCTGGTGACAGAGCAAGACTCCGTCTAAAAAAAAAAAAAAAAAAAAAAAAAAATGGAGGCAGCAGGAATCCTTTTAAACTGGGCCTTTATCCTTCTAAAAAGAAGCTGTTGAGTGGCCCTTGTTAGTTTCATAAACATAAAAGAAAAAGGCAGTTAATGCTCTGGGGAAACAGTGTCACAGATTCTTATTTATGGTTGCCCATCTCATACCTCTGCCATGCAGAGCCAAGGAGCATTTAGGGCAGAATGTGATGGAGTTCCTGCCCTCTTCCCTTTGGAGCAATTAGAGCTGTTAGTACAGCTTCACTAATGCAATGAGATGGTCCCCACTGAGGTGTGTTAATAGGAAAGGACACCAAGAAACTTCAAAAGGGAGAATCCCAGAGAAACATTGGAATTCCTGCTAATCTGGGCAGAAAGGGGTTGCAACTATTAATATGAATATTAACATTATTTTCCCCTAGTGGCAAGGGATCATAGAAAATGGGCATGATAGACATGGGTAGACAGACAGAGGATTAGATATACGCAGAAATTTCCTAATGCTTATGAATTGGAATTTATAATACATATATACAAAAACTTTGAGGTAAATTTATGCTGTAAAAGCCTATAGCATTTGAATTCACCTTTCAGAATCCATGAAGGTGCTGAGATACTACTCTGCACTCTTGAGCAGAACTTTGACTTGTTCAGCTGAAGTGGCAAACATTTGTGAAAGGGGCAGATCTACACTGTAAAATCCAAACTACTTAAGAAACCTTACCCAGCCATTTAGCCCACTGCAGACCTCAATTCTACTGAAATGACAAGCAGATGTCATAAAATCAAACTAGAGATTTTTGTCCCAGATAAGCTATGGCATCTGGATGTCATAATCTCAAGGCAGGTGCTTCATAGTTCATGCACAGAAACCACCTCCAGCCATCCCAATGCTTACCTCATAGATAAGCCCAGATAGTACTAGTTACTCAGGGTCTTAGCTTTCCCAGTACAAGACAGAGATGGTCTGTGGCCTTTAATTTTAAAAGATCTCCCTCATTTTCCCACCTCTGAACCTCATGCTGAAGCCCAGATTCTTTGCTGACTGGGTTTCTTGCTTCTACTCTCAAAATAGCCAGAGTAGTCTAGAAAGCATAAATCAGTTCCACTCATCCCTCAATGTTTTGTTTCTAAATGTTTATTTTAAAAATTAATACTACGTGTGAACTTTACTTCAATAAATATGTTTATTAATTAACATAGATTGTATTTATCTTAGAAACAACGTCACAAATGCGGTGAAAAGGGCAATAAAGAAGGATCCTCCCTGCTGGGGTAAATCACTCCCCCTCCTCTACATTGAGCCTACAACAGGGAGAGGGAGATGATAGAAAAGGGAGGTGAGAGGCACACTCAACTTTTAACATTTCACAGAAGTGTCAAAAGCAAGCTGTCATTTCACAAAGATAAATTATGGGAAGAAGCAGGTGCAATGTCTTTACTTTTGGTCTGTGCTGATTTGCATATTTGAAAATAGGTAAGTCTATTTGTAAGTATATACAAATTTTTATGTATAATCTGAACTATATGGACTTCAAAATGATTTTAAGTCAATTTTTTTAAAAACTAAGTTTTTAGATACTCTGATCTGGAGGACTATAAACAACTCAGGTCGATTTTGAAAAGCTGTCATAGTAAGTTAAATCACAAATGGGTCAAGTATATATGGATACAAAGGAAGAGCACAAACTAGTCCATATTATCCATCTATAAGTTAGACATAAAATAGAAAACTAGAAGCAACTCTGTAAGAAAAGATCCAAATGTTATCACTGGAAACTCTATCTTCTATAGAAAAACTATGTACTTCTATATGTGCCATCCCATTGTTTATCCACTGAAACTATTCTGTTTCAGGCAAGGATATACTCAACTCAAAGGGGAATTAATTATTGAAAGACAGGATATTTTAAAAATAAGAAGTAGTAAAACACATATTTATAAATGATACAACATTTAATCCCATATGCATGCTAATAAGATTTTCTTTCTAACTTTAACAAAAGTCACTAAAGTAATATCTCTTCATTTTTATAGAATTGTCAGAGAAGTAATATGCAAGTGGAATTCAACTGAAAAAATAGATTTTTTTCATAATGTGTACTCTATATCTCTGCCCATGTCTCCCAACAAAGATAGTGTGTCCAATCTGTTTTGGCTATTGGCTATTGTTTGAAAAATCTATGCTATATATTTCAAAGAAATATCAGCATTACAAAAAGCAGAAATATCTCCTCTCTAAAATGTGTACCCACTAAGTGGAGAAAACCTTTTTTCCTGAATTTTTATCTTTTACTTTTTATGTTTTGTCATTTGCTTTAAGAAAAAAAAAAGTCATAATATAAAGATTTCCAAAGCAGAAAATATAATTACAGATTTTTTTTAATTAATGAGAACATTGAAAAAGAAAAGAAAACATTTCTAATGTGTACTGAAGTTCTCACAAAAACCAAAACACTGGAAAACTAATGCAATTGATAATACACATTGGTATAAAATATAAGATATTATCATCATTATTCTTCTCAAAAGCTTTTCTCTTGATACTCTAAGAATAAATGTTTATAGGGAAAAAATTAAAGCAATCACTTCCTTTTCAAATCCAACTTTCTATGTTTCCAATTTCAAGTCACTACTTAAATGTAACAAAAGATTCTGTTTTCCTTAAACAGACATTCACTTTTTTAAAGCTATTATCATTAGAATGCTGCCTTGATTTTTATTTTCCCTGACATCAGGTTATTTGGGTTACATTTATTGCCCAGTGTCCAATGACATTTGCAGAGAGCTTCCAGAACTAAATTTTATCTTTTATGACATCAGCATAAATATACTTTTATAAAAGAAAAAAAGAGTCATAATAAAATGTAGCAGCTAAATGTCAAACACATGATAAGTTGGAGAGGATTAAAAACTCAGTGTCTAACTCTAAGTAACATTAATATTGCAAACCTATATTCTAACTTTTAACTTTGAAGCTTTCTACCTTCATCCTTCCTCCCTCACTTCCATTAACTAGTATATTAGTTGTGTACCAAAACTGGAAAACATCCCAATATTATGACAAGGTCCTAATTTTTAGTAAAATTTGGTGGGTAGATATGTAATTTTGCTGAAATTGTATGGCAGAGCATTCTGAGCATATGAGGTGCTGCTTTAAAGTAATGAGGCTGATTCTCATGCATGGCTTGAAGAAGCAGTGAAGGAGTGATCATAGCAAGGACAAGTTTAAACAAGCTTTGACCTGGAAGGACAGAGCTCCGAAGGCTGGCCAGCCCATGCCTGAGTTGGTGCTAAAGAAGCACACACACTCTCGCATACATACACAGACACACAGCCCACATTACAAAGCAAACAATTTAGAGCACAAAACAATTACAGTTAAAAAAAAAAAAAAGTAAAAATTTTATAATAAATTTAGATTTTTAACAAATGTATCTGCAAAACAGTACATGACCTGTAAAAAGAAGCTGGAGGGGATAAAGTTATGTCAAAAAGAAGATTTTTTTTAACTGATCTCAAAAACTTCATTAAGAAAATAAGACTCACTCTCACAATGCTTCAACCTAGCCTGAGTATCAGAATCAACTCTAGAGCATTTTCAATAAACTAGCCCCCTGGTCCTGCCCTAGGTCTGCTGAATATAAACATGAGCAGAGGCGGGACCTATGTGATTCTGATGCTGTCAGGCTTAGAAACCCCTTACTATAAGACAGAAAATGTTGAAGATATGATATTTAGTGCATTCAAATAAATAATTGAAAGAAAGGTGACCAAAGAGTTAAATTTAGCCAAAGAATTAGACTTATTCTAAAAGAAATCTTGACAAAGGTTTTCATTCTTTCACTGGTTTATCAACAAATATACCAACTAAGGACAAGGCACTGTGCTCAACAAAGGTGGCAGGCAGTGATTGGATATGAGCGGAGAGTGATGATATGATGATGGTAATAATAGCTAATATTTATTGCTTTCTATAAGCCAGGCACCATATAAGCACATATAAATTTTACCATTTTTAGGTATTATCTCATTTTTAAGTGTTTACAGGTATAATCTCACAACAATCCTATTATTAGCCTCATTTTACAGATAAGAAACCTGAAAACAGGGGTTAGTTAACTTGCCTAAGACCTCAGAGCTGGTTAAACACGAAAGCCTGGACTTGACCTGAAGCAATCTGACTCCAGCCCCCACACTCTGAAATAGTACAGGATACTGGATTGGCCAGAAAATTTTAAAAAATTATTCTGAAGATATGCCATGAATTTCATGTGAATAGAAAAAGAGAAGATTTAATAACAATAACCCTATACTCTAGGAAGTCCATGTCAAAATCACCAGTGAAGATAATTTTCTTTGACATAAATGACATTCTTATAAAATTCATACCACAAAATAAAACACTCAATAAGGATTATCATGTACAATTCCTGAAGCATTTAGAAGAATCTTTGAAACGTGTAATGGGCAATATTTATCTAGGAATTAGGTCCTAATGAAAATACGTAGCTTCATAATATATTCTTGACGAAACTATTTTTGATACTTAATACTAAATGTTTCACCAAATTTAACAAAAATTACTTTTTGAATTTCCAAAAATTTAAATTCACACTGCAAAGATGTAAACATCATCACTGACGATATTCAAAAGAATGCAATTAAGGTAAATCCAAAATGGTTTTGAGCAAAGCAGTATTGCTAAAATAACCTCACAAGATTGAAGTCTGCTTACTGTACTCAGGCTGTGTAATTTCTGATTTATGTTTGTTTTTAAAAATCAGATGCATTATGTTATAATTACACTTTATATTTTGTATTAAAATTTTATGTAAGACAAATAAACTTTTAAAAAATTCAACATGTCTGATTTTACAATTGTTAAAAACCAATTTTGAATGTGCAAAGTACCATTTGAACAAGAAGACTCTATTAGTCAGCTTGAGCTACCATAAGAAACTTCCATCGACTGGATAGCTTAAACAACAGCAATTAACTTTCTCATAGTTCTGGAGGCTGAAAGTCCAAGATCAGAGTGCAAGTATGGTCAAGTTCTTTCGAGGGGTCTCTTCCTGGGTTGCAAACAACTGCCTTCCTGCTGTGTCCTCACATGGTATAAAGAGAAAGACAGATCTCTGGTGCCTCTTCTGATAAGGACACTATTCCTACTGGATCAAGGGCCTACTCTTATGACTTCATTTAACCTTAATTACTTCCATAAAGGCCCTACTTCCAAATATAGTGGCATTCGGGGTAAGGGCTTCAATCAGAGAATCTAGGGGGAACACCAAGTCCATAATATTCCATATCTGGCCCCCTAAAATTCATGCCCTTCTTGCCTGCAAAACACACTTATTTCACTCTAATTGTCCCAAAGGTCTTCACTCATTCTACCATCAATTCTAAAGTCTAGAGTCTCAAGTAAATATCATCTAAATCAGATATGGGTCAGACCCAAGGTATAACTCATCCTTAGGCAAAGTTCCTCTCCAGCTGTAAACTTGTGAAACTAGACAAGTTATATGCTTCCAAAATACAATAATGGACAGGCATAGGATAAAGTTTCCATTCCAAAGGAAGAAATCAGAAGGAAGTGGTGACATGTCCCAAACAAGTAAAAAACCTAGCAATGAAAATTCTATTAGATCTTAATAATCTTCTTTGATTCAATACTCTGCCTTCCAGGCCCACTGGGGTGGTAGTGACCCTCCCCTTTTGTCTCTCCGCCCCATCCACATGGTTCTGGTGAGTCCTGGTCCTGCCCTTTGAAAGATAAAAGGCAGGATATCTGACAGCCTTCCTTCATTCTGTCCCACTTTCTCTGTCCCCTTTAGTTCAAACTGGTAGTATCTCTGCTGGCATAATCCCATCTCTATTCCTGGTCTCTGCTGAGACAGCTAATTAAGTTTATGAATCACACCTGTGATCTCTTTATCAAAGGGTTGCTCAGCCACACCTTTAGTGTTCTCTTTAGAACAAGCTTCCTCATTTTTTGCAATATGGATGGGCTAAGAATTTTCTAAATCTTTAAGCTCTGGTTCCTTTTTGCTTAACAATTCTTTCAATTCATCTCTCTCCTTTCACATTTTATTATAAGTAGTCAAGAGGCTCTCCCAACACTTTGCTAAGAAATCTCCTCAGCTGAAAATCCAATTTCATCACTTGCAAGTTCTACCTTCTGCAAAACACTACAACACAACTCAACCAAGTTCTTTGCCACTTTATAAGGATCACCTTTCCTCTAGTTTTTTGTTTTATTTTTTTGTTTTTTGCTATTTTTGAAACAAAGGGTCACTCTGTCACCCAGGCTTGGGTGCAGTGGTGCAATGTTGGCTCACTGCAACCTCCGCCTCCCAGGTTCAAGCGATTCTCCTGCCTCAGCCTCCCAAGTAGCTGGGATTACAGGCATGCACCACCACGTCCAGCTAATTTTTTGTATGTTTAGTGAAGACACGGTTTCACCATGTTGCCCAGGCTGATCTAGGACTCCTGAGTTCAGGTGATCCACCCACCTTGGCCTCCCAAAGTGCTAGGATTACAGAGTGAGCCACCACGCCTGGCCTCCTCTAGTTTCTAATAACATCTTGCTTATTTCCACTGAAACCTCACCAGAATTACTCTTAACATACGTATTTCCAGCATCACCTCAAAACTCTTCCAGTCTGTACCTATTACTCAGTTCCAAAGCCACTTCCACATGTCTAGGTATTTGTTACAGCAATATTCCATATCCCGGTAACAAAATCTGTCTTAGTCAGCTCAGGCTGCTATAACAAGCTACCATAGGCTGGGTGGTTTAAACAGGGAAATTTATTTTCTCAGAGTTCTGGAGGCTGGAAGTTTAAGATCAGAGTGTTAGTATGGTCAGGTTCTGGTGAGGAGTCTCTGAGGGCTCTCTTCTGGCTCGAAGATGGCTGTCTTCTGGCAGTGTTCTCATATGGCAGAAAGAAAGTGTATGCTCTCTGGTGTCTTGCCTAGTAATCCTATTGGATCAGGGCCCTACCCTTATGACCTCATTTAATATTAACTACTCTATAAAGGCCCTATTCCTAAATATAGTCACATCAGGGGGATAGGACTTCAATATATAAATTTCGGGAAGACACAAATATTTGGTCCATTGCAAAGAGATTTTTGTTAATTAACAGATATATTTATAATGTTTAACCTTGAAAGTAATATAATTCATGCTAATAAAAACAATAAACTATGTACATATTGAAATATCAAACATTAAAATATTATACATGATTCTGAAATAGTTACATTGGTACAACCATTTTGAAAGACTTACCAAGAGTTGAATATAGTCACCAACTTAGACTCAATAATTTTCAATTTGAACATTATCCTGAATAAATAATTGCAAAGAAATTGATTTCAGGAAAAGAAAACAATGATGTAATTATATTACAATAGGAGAATGGTTATTATGTACAATAGCACATATCCATAGTTGACCTCTTTAGCATTGCTCAGACATATCATTAACTATTATTTGATAAATAAGTCACAAAGGGTATGTATGTATGTATGTATGCATATGTGGGAAAATGAGAAATGAGAATCTTATAAATTGCTGGTGAAAGTGTTAACTAATACAATAGCCATATAATGTAAATAGACAATAGCCCACAATGATATGCATACTGCATACTTTTTTCATACTAATTTTACTTCTAGATAAATACCCTTGAGAAATTTTAATACATGCACATGAGTTTTACATAAAGTACACAAGTATTTGTAGGAGCATTGTTTGTTACAGTAAAATTTGGAAAGACACTAAATGTCTGTCAACAACTAATAAGTAGACTGTAGTATATTCATACAATAAAATGAATAAATTACTGTGTGGAAGTTAAAAGTCAATGCATAACATCTTTATATTTCAGCATAAATATGTCTCATAAATATAATGTTGCAAGTGAAGAGTGACATGTATAGTATATCATTTATATAAACTATAAAAAAGGCAAAACACATATATATGTAATACATACATATAAATATGAATGTTTATGCTTTAATATACACATATGCATATATACATATGATTGGTTTGGCTGTGCCCCCACCAAATCTCAACTTGAATTGTATCTCCAAGAATTCCCACATGTTGTGGGAAGGACCTAGGGTAGGGGGAGGTCATTGAATCATGGGGGCCGGTCTTTCCCATGCTAGTCTCATGATAGTGAATAAGTCTTATGAGATCTGATGGGTTTATCAGGGGTTTCTGCTTTTGCTTCTTCCTCATTCTCTCTTGCTGCCACCATGTAAGAAGTGCCTTTAGCCTTCCTTCATGATTCTGAGGCCTCCCCAGATATGTGAAACTGTAAGTCCAATTAAAACTCTTTTTCTTCCCAGTCTCTGGTATGTCTTTATCAGCAGCATGAAAACAGACTAATACAACATATATGTAAATATATACATATACATATATATAAGGACATCCTGGTCAATAAATGGTGCTGGGATAACTAGCAAGCCACATATAGAACAGTAAAACTGGATCCACATCTCCCACCTTATACAAAACTCAACTCAAGAAGGATCAAAGATTAAAATCTAAGACCTGAAACCATAAAAATTCTAGAAAATAACATCAGAAAAACTCTTCTAGACATTGATATAGGCAAAGAATTCATGACTAAGAACCCAAAAGCAAATGCAAAAATAAATAATAAATAGGATCTAATTAAACTAAAAAGCTTCTGCACAGCAAAAGAAACTATCAGCAGAGTAAACAGACAACCCACAGAGTAGGAGAAAATATTTGCAAACTATGCAGCAGACAAAAAACTAATATCCAGAATCTACATGGAACTCAAACAAATCAGCAAGAAAAACACAAATAATCCCATCAAAGGGTGGGCAAAAGACATAAATAGACAATTCTCAAAGGAAGATATACAAACAGCCAGCAAACATATGAAGAAAATGCTCAACATCAGTAATTATCAGGGAAATGCAAATTAGAACCACACTGAGACACCACCTTACTCCTGCAAGAATGGCCATAATTTAAAAATCAAAAAATAATAGATGTCAGCATGGATATGGCAAAAAGAGAGCTCTTTTACTCTGCTGGTGGTAATGTAAACTAGTACAATGACTATGGAAAACAGTATGGAGATTTCTTAAAGAACTGAAATTATAAAAGTACCATTTTATCCTGCAATCCCATTACTAGGAATCTACCAAAAAGGAAAAGAAGTCATTACGCGAAAAAGACACATGCACATGCATGCTTATAGCAGCACAAGTCACAATTGCAAAAATATGGAACAAGCCTAAATGCCCATCAATCAACAAGTGGCTAAAGAAAATGTGGCATATGTACATCATGGAATACTACTCAGCCATAAAATGGAATGAAATAATGGCCTTTGCAGCAACTTGAATGGAGCTGGAGGTCATCATTCTAAGTGAAGTAACTCAGGAACGGAAAACTAAATATTGTACGTTCCCACCTATAAGTGGGAGCTAAGCTATGAGGAGGCAAAGGGATAACAATGATATAACGGACTTTGGGGACATGGGGGAAAGTTGGGAGGGAGTGAAGGATAAAAGACTACATATTGGGTACAGCATAAACTGCTCAGGTGACGGGTGAATCAAAATCTCAGAAATCACCACTCAAGAACTTATCCATGTAACCAAAAGCTACCTTTTCCCCAAAAAACTATTAAAATAAAATAAAAGAATAACAATATATACATATGAATATGTAAATATGTATTATATATACATATGCATACATGCTAATATGTATATATACATATATGTAATATATATAATATAAAATATGACTGGAGATTCACATAATGGTTACCTCTAGAGAGGAAGCACAGGGAACAAAAATTATATATGTATATATAGATAGACAGATAGATAGATAGATAGATATCTATATCTACCTAGATACATAGAGATATAGATATGCTTTATTTCCTGAAAAAAACATCTGAAGAAAGGATTTGATCGAGTTGGATTTGGCTTACAGAATTGTTTATCCCAATCTTTCATGTCTGGAATATTTCATTATTTTGAAATAAGGAAAACAAAGAAGTACATTCCTATTCCATATAGGAGAACAGGAAACACAAAGCTAGGAAGGAGTATGGTATGGTTATTGAACAGTGATAATATTAGCTTGACTTAAGAAGGATTCTAGTATTAAGGAATGAGGAGAAATAAATATGAACTGATAGGAGAATCTTGATGATGTAATACTTAAGGAACCAGGCTGAGGAATGTAAGAGGAAAGATAGTATTTGTATTTGGAATATAATTTTCTCTTATATTTGGAATTTTGAAACTAAAATGCCTTAATTCCAGGCAAGCTGCTGTATCTGCAGCTTTCTTCTCTACTGGCTTCTTGCAGAACTGAAAGTGACTCACGTCCTAGTTCAGCCTGGTGGCTATCACAGAAACAAACCAAAATAAAGTGCCCAGAAAAAAGGACTGGAAAAAAAAACAAAATAAATGGCAAACTAATATAGTGTAACTATAATCCAGAAAAATAAGAAAGAGGGTTAGAAACAGAAAAAGTATTTTAAGACATAAAGGCCAAAAATATAACAAAAGTTAGAGCCACAGATATCCAAAAAAAATTCAACAAACTGTAAGAAGGTAAACCCCCAAATAAAAACACAAAAGACACTTCATGATCAAACTGCCAAAAAAAAGTGATCAATATAAATTCTTAAAAGCAATAAAAGAAAAAGTCATTACATAAAGACGTACTAAGGTAAGAATACTTTCCAATGTTACATCAGAAACTTGTGATGAATAGAACAACATCTTTAAAGTCTGGGGAAGAAAATCTATTGACTTATTCCATACTCAATGAGAAGGAAGGAAGGTCTCAAAAAAGCAAGATCTCATCTCTAAAAAAAAAAAAAAGAAAGTTTTAACAAAAGACATTAAAAGAAGTTCTTCAGGCAAAACGAAGACAACCTAAGAGGACACTTGGATTTATTAAGGAATAAAGACTATCAAAACTCATAAGTATGTGGGTGAAGAAAAAGACATTTTTTCTCATTTTTAAATCTCTTTTAAAATGTTCTGTTTATATAAGAATATAACAATATTTTCTGGGGAAAATAACAGATAAAAATAAAATATATGACAACAGTGACACAAAGAATAGGAAGGATAAAAACATGTTTCTTACATTATGATGAATAAGTATTATTCAAAGATAGAGTATAAAAAGCTAAATATATAAACAAAACATCATAGAGCAACTACACATACACTCATGCATACAAAGCAAGCCAAAAAGATATAGCTAATAAGCTTATGGCAGCTGTGTTAGGCCATTTTTGCATTGCTATAAAGCAATGACAGAGGCTGGATAGCATATAAAGAAAAGAGGTTTTATTGGCTTACAGTTCTGTAGACTGTACAAGCATGGCTCCCGCATCTGCCTCTGGTGAGGGCCTTTGGAAGCTCATAATCATGGTAGAAAGTGAAGGAAGAGTCAACACATCAAATGGTAAGAGGAGGAGCAAGAGAGAAGGGGGAAGTTCCAGGCTTTTTTAAACAACCAGGTCTCACGTGAACCACCTGAGCAAGGGGATGGTGCTAAACCATTCGGGAGGGATTTACCCCCATGATCTAATCACCTTTCACCAGGCCCCACTTCCAACAGTGGGAATCACATTTCAACATGACACTTGGGGGGAGAAACATACTAACTATTTCAGTAGCAATGAAGTGACCAAAAATAAATTTATTTTATCCAAAATAAAGCAGTTTAAAAACATAAAATGATAAACAAATGAGACAAATAAAACACAAATGACATGATAAAATAATTAAATCCGGCCATATTAATAATTATATTAAATGTAAATGGTCTAAACACCCCAATTAAAAGAAATTTTCAGATTGGAGGAAATAGCAAGGCCCAAAATATTCTTTCTACAAGACAGAATATAAAGACATAGATAAGTTAAAATTAAAGGATAGAAAAGTAAAAGGACTTTCATGTTATATATAATAAGTAATATATAATATAATATAATATAATATAATATAATATATAATATATAATAAATATAATATAATATGTAATATATAATAATATATAATATATGATAATATATAATATAATATATAATATATAATGTATATAATATTAATATTATAATTATTATATAATAAATATTATATTATATATTATTATATATTAAATTATATATTATAATATATAATATAATATTATATTATATATTATAATATATAATATAATATTGTATTATATAATATATAATATATAATACAATATTAAATTATATATTCTATATTATAATAAGTAATGTTATATATAATAAGTAAAATGTTATTATTGTATAATAACATTTGTGAAAAGAAAATTGGAGTAGCTTTATTAACATAAAACAAAATGGACTTCAGAACAAAGAATATTACCAGGAATAAAGAGGAACATTTCATAAGGATTTTTAAGTTAATTTATCAATAAAATATAGCAATCTTAAAATAATATGAACCCAATAACAGCACTTCAAAATATATTTAGAAAACATTGTTAGAACTGAAACGAGGAATAGACAAATCTAAAATTACAACAAGAATAACAGAAGATGTGAACAACATTATCAAATAGCTTGAACAAACTGACATTTAAGAACACTCAAATCAATAAGACAGAACAAACATGGAACATTAATTTGGATATATTTTGAGCCATAAAGTAAATCTCAAAAATTTTCAAAGGATTAAAATTATACATAGTATGTTATCTGACCACAATGGAAACTAGAAACCAATTACAGAAAGATATACAGAAACCCAAAAATAATTGCAAATTAAACAACATATTTCTAAATAACAGATGTGAAAATCACAAGAAAAACTTTAAAGTCTTTTGAATTAAAGAAAAATAAAAACAGCATATTGAAATTTGTTAGGCATAGCAAAAGCAGGGCTTTGAGGGAAATTTATAGCATTAAATGCTTACAATAGAAAAGTAGAAAGGTCTAAATCAATTATCTAAGCTTTTGCTTTATGAAACTAGAAAAAGAAATATCAATTAAACCCTACATAAGCAGAAGTAAGGGATTAATGAAGCATAAAATAAATGAAATAAATAGCAGACCAAAAATAGAAAATCAATTAGATGAAAAGCCATTTCTTGGAAAATATCAATAAAATTAATCAACTCAGCTAGACGAGTTAAGTAAAAAATGAGAGGTTAGAAATTGCCAATATAAGGAATTAAAAAGCAAATTCTACAGACTTCAAATGAATGATAATAAATATTATAAACATCTTTATGTCAACAAATTTTCAATTTAGGTTAAATGAACAAATTCCTTCAAAGATCATTAAACTACTAAAGATCAAAAATAATTATGTAACATAAATAGCTACATGTTGAACATAAAGATAGGAACACTGAGGAATACTAGAAGGGGGAAAGAGGGAGAAGGGCTGAAAAACTACTTATTAAGTAGTATGCTCACTACCTGGGTGATGGGATCATTTGTACCCCAAACCACAGAATATAGCCATATAACAGACCTGTACATATACCCTGCCAAATGTAAAATAAAAGTTGAAACCATATAAGAGTAAACAAATAAATAACTATATGTCTACTAAAAAAATTTTAATTCATAATTTAAAACCTACCTGTAAACAAAACTCCAGGCCTAGATGGTTTTCCTAATGAATTTCACCAAATACTTAAGAAATAATAGAGGTGGCAAACAAACTTGGAAAATAGAAGAGGAAGAAGTACATCTCAACTCATTTGATGAAGCCAGCATTACCCTAATACCAAAATCAGACAAAGATATTAAAAGACAAATAAACTATGGGCCAATGCCCCTCAAGATCAGAGATATAAAAATCACTAATAGCATTTAATAAATCAATTCAAGTAACATATATAAGGAGGATAATACAAAATATATATGTAAATACTACATGAACAAGTAATGTTTATCTCAGAAACATAAGGTTTAACATTTGAAAATGAATCAACGTAATTCACTATATTAACAGTAAAAATATGTATATGAAAATCTCAATAATTGGAGTAAAAAGTATTTGAAAAAATATGTTATCTAAATTATGACCTGAATAATCAGACATGAGACCCACAAATTCTCACACAGTCCCCAGGGAACAAAAAGGTAGCAAAGTTGTAAGCCAGAAAGGCCTCAGATATTAAGGGCCAATGACCAATTGGCATTTATATCTGGAACGAAAGGATGGCGCAGCATAAGAAAATAAATGAATGTAATTCTCCACATTAACAAAATGAAGACTAGAAAACACGATGATCTAAATTGGTGCAGAAAAAGTATTTGTCAAAATTCAATACACTTTATGATAAAAACACTCCAACAAAGTAGAGATGGATGAAAATAAAAGCCATATATGAAAAGTCCACAGCTAACATCATATTCAACAGTAACAGACTGAAAGCTTTTCCTCTAAAATCAAAAACAAGAAAAGGATGCCCACTCTCACCACTACTATTTAATATAGTACTTAAAGTCCTAGCCAGAACAGTTAGACAAGAAGAAGAAATAAAAGGCATTCAAATTTGGAAGGAAGAAGTAAAATTATCTCTGTTCACAGATGAGATTATTTTACATATAGAAAACCCTAAAAATTCCACGCAAAAATCTTTTACAACTAATAATTTCGGCAAAGTTGCAGGATACAAAATTAGTGCACAAAAATCGGTTGCATTTCTATATACTAAGAATGAGAAATCAAAAAGGAAATTAAGAAAACAATGTAAATATACTTAACACTACTGCATTGTACACTTAAAAAATGGGTAAATGAGTGAATGTAATACTGTGTGTTTTTTTACAATAAAAAATAGTCATAAAAAATATTAAGGGCCAAAAAGAAAAAAAAATAGAAAAAAATATATTAAGGGACAAAATGCCTACAATTGCTACACTGCAGAGGCTGAGGGGTGGTTCATGTAGGCCAGGAGCAAGATGGAAAAATGCGGTACTAACTCATCAACAGTCACGTTAAGACTGCAATGTCCAGGGTGCACTCCCACCCACCCAGAGAGCATCCAGCATCAGCTACCGACCTCAGCAACAGACAAGACCAATCATCTCTGCAGTCAGACACCATCTGTCTCAAAGGACCACCTTTCTCTCCTTTGAACCATGATGACTCCAGAATATGTTACTCACATGCTATCTCAAAGAATTTAGAAAACTGGGTAATCTTTACTTAGAAAACTATGTACCAACATTTTAAGTTGACATTTAAAATTTTTTATCATTAGCTTAAAAACAGTTACAAAGTATGTAATTTCTGGCATGTTATAAATATTGTCATTACCAAAGAAGACTGTTAAATTGGTTTTTAAAATCTATCCGGTGAGGTTAAATACCAGAGCAGTTTTACATCAATAATTATCTATTTTTTAATAAAACATGAAAAAAACTCTTCTTTAACATTCAGAAAGTTATGAAATTTTTGTTTTTGTTTTTGTTTTTTTTGAGACAGGGTCTTGCTCTGTTGCCCAGGCTGGAATGCAGTGGCACGATCATACCTCACTGCAGCCTTGACCTCCAAGGCCCAGGCAATCCTCCCACCTCAGCCTCCCAAATAGCTGGTACCACAAGCATGCATGCACCATCACACCTGGCTAAATTTTTTATTTTTGTAGAGATGGTGTCTCCCTATGTTGCCCAGGATGGTCCCGAAATCCTGGGCTCAAGCAATCCCCCTGCCTCTGCCTCCCAAAGTGCTAAGACAATCAGAAAGCTTACATCCTTCCTTTTTCTCCTCAACTTTGTATTTCTATCCCACTTCTTCCTTAACAGAAATACATATATAACAGCAAGGAAAGATTTGGAGCCCTATCACAAGTTTATGACACTAATATTTTCAAAGTGTCCCTTTGTTTGGTGCCTGGAGGTTTTTACACCACAAGGTGATATGCCAGAATAGACTCAGGATGAGGAAGAGGTGTGCTTTGCCTTTTTAAAGGGTGAATGGAAAATGGGAAAGGAGAAAAGAGATGGCATTCCCTTACACTGCAGGCACATTCTCAAGCAGAATCATTTTAGTAAAAAGTGCATATGGGAGTTGGGAATCTGGACATTCATTCTCTTAAAACCACTGTACATCTCCTGCTCTTTGTATACCTTCAGGGGAACAACCCCAATTGTTACTTAATAAGCCCTTCTCCTCCATAAACACAGATAACTTCTTGGAGGGAACACAAAAAAAAAATGGCAGAAAGATGAACATCTGAGCATCTTTATTCAAAAGGCTGAGCATTGCCTAAATAAGCTGGTTAAATTATTTGGTCTGAATCAAATTTAGTTTTACTTTTCTCCCACCACCATGTGTGAAAGATAAAATAAGATTTAAACAAAATAAGGAAAACACTTCTTGGCATGTCTTGTGTGCTGTGAGTGGATTTGCTCTCCTGCAGTGTGTATCTTCTTCCTAAAGTAAACTCTAGCATATGCTTTCCAAACTCAATGACTTGCTTTCCCCATCCACACTATCCAACCACCTTAGCATCTCAGATCCTGAGACTGAGGAAGGTCTTATGACCTTAGTCTTACATTCAAAATAGGCCACAAATTTAGCCTTTTTCATTATCTGCAAATAAAGTTACACATACAATCAAGAAGGTACAGTGACAGGATACTCTGGAGAAGACAGTCATTTTGAAATATCTGTCCCATCACCAGATCATGCCAACATGGGTTATGAATTAATATTTTTTAGAAATCTTTCAATTATCATGTAAATAGAACAATTATATCATACTGTGCTTTTTGTTAATAGAGTTAATTTTAAGGGTAATCATCTAAAATATACTTAACAGTTTTAAAATCCTGTTTTGGCATTTCTTCATTATTTAATATGCTGTGAACTTTAAAAAAATATAACCACTCTCAACCTCTGAGAGGTCCTATCTATACCCACTGCCCTTAATTCTTCAACGCCAATTTTTTCTTTAATCCTATTCACTCTAATGTTTCATTATCTTCCAAAGGCTTGCTGATACCCTTTTTTAAAATCACATATAACCTGCTTGAAATCTTTTTCACTCCTGACTTCATGCCACTGCCTATCTCAATCTCCTTTTCAAACTCTGCCCATACTTCAGTTAACAAAACATGCCTTACATTTGCTAATGAAGATAGGCTTTAGTGCCATTACAACCCTCTCTTGCTGTCTCACCTTAGACAAGGATCTTACTGCCATTGGTCTTAATTACTTTATAATGTTAATAATAAAGATGCTGGTGATAATAGCTAATCCCCAGTGAGCACTTACCAGGTTCCAGGTACTGTTTTAAGAGTCTTTGGTGGCTTATGCCTGTAATCCCAGCACTTTGAGAAGCCAAGATGGGCAGATCATCTGAGGTCAGGAGTTCGAGACCAGCCTGGCCAATATGGTGAAAACCCATCTCTACTAAAATGCAAAAATTAGCCAGGCATGGTGGCATGTGCCTGTAACCCCAGCTACTCGGGAGGCTGAAGCAGGAGAATGGCTTGAACCTGGGAGGTGGAGGTTGCAGTGAGCCAAGTTCATGCCACTGCACTCCAGCCTGGGTGATAGAGCGAGACTTCGTCTCAAAAAAAAAAAAAAAAAAAAAGAGTCTTATATACCTTATTTAATCTTCACAACAGCTCAATGAGGTATTATTGTCTTATTATCTATAAAATGAGAGGACTGGATTATGCAGCCTTTAAAATTCATTTCAACCTCACTTTCATTCTATTCATGCTAGTCTTTCTTTTATGTAAGTTCCCATAATACATAGAATCTGTATCACATATTTTAGCACTTATTTTTATACTGATAAGTATATTTCCTAATAGCTTCACATGGGTATGCATTGTCTCCAAAACAAGAAAGTTAGCTTCCTGAGGGTGAGGCCTTAGAGAATTCTCCTATATTTTCAACACTGGTTAATACACAGACAGAGCACATAAGTGGTACTCAACACTTCATCATTTGAGTTTGTCTTCTTTAGTTCTCTAATTACTTTTTTGGGGTGGGGAGGTACCCAAAAGATAAGGTTAAATCAGTGACTGGTAGAATTGTAGTCCCTAAAGATGCCACACTATATAGTTCATTTATAAGGATCTTAAGAGACACTGAAGGGCCTAAAGGTGTCCACCTGGTGGTTGGATGGCAAACAGATTGTAAACTATATGTGTTTTGTTTTGTTTTCAAAATATTTGTTCTGTTTTGCTTTATGAGGACTGGAGCACCTTACCCACCCAACACCAAATTAGACCCTGATCATGTTAAAAGATTTGTCACCTTGTTAATCACAGAATGAGGAATCCAATGCCAGAAGTATAAATGGAGGATCTGACCGAATTTTCGCCTTCTAAAAAAGAATTGGCCAGTGGAATTTTCAGTGATGATGTAGCTATTGAGTAATCAAAATGTGGCTAGGGAGACTGAGGAACCCAATTTTCAATTTTATTTAATTTTAATTTAAAAACACAAGGGATAGTGTATTGTGCTGTACAGTTCTAAAAGAGGTAACTCACCTGTGGTTTGCCAAGGCTGAAGCCCTTTCCGGCACTTTTATTTATGCTATAATTCTTTTCTCTAAAGCTTTCAACATTTACTTCCCAGTCACATATATTAAGTGTTGATAAATGAACTCTTGCCATATCCTTTTTCCATGCATGACTGGCTATGTTTAGAAACTTCAAATATTTTCGAAATGTAACAGGATACTGATTATTTTAGGGAGGTTATATAAAATTGATTTTCTAACATAATTGAGAAAGTTTTATGAAAGAGAGCAATAAATTGTCATATTAATTCCCATCTTTTGCAACATATATAAAATAAGAGCAAAGAATGAATTATATTATTTGAAAATCAGAAGTTTGTTGTAAGATTGATGTTTACTCGAACTAACGCTACTAACAAGAAGTGAGGAAGCCACTATATATGTCTCTGAATAAAATAAAGCAAAGCAATGATTCCCAAGATGTTTACAATCGCTTTATCAATCATTAGTCAGACTTCTCAATAACCGAAGATCTTAACTAGCAATCATTGACAACACTGATCCATTTGAATAGTAAATAGAAAATACTAGTCAATCCTCAAGAGAGTTGGTTTTCCTCCTACTAAGAATGTGTATTCAATACCGTTTTAGTTCTTCAAGGAAAAAAAATTCATATTCTTGTTCATTCACACGAACCTCTCAGTAAGCATTATTGTTTTGGGAGGAGGGGGCAGGAGGCAGGGGGCCCAGGATGTTGACAGAACAGATAGGATGTCAGGTGAAGATAGAATGCTATGCCCTCTCTAACCAGCTGAAGACTCGGCATGATTGTTTTCTTACAAATAATACCTGTGGGTGTTGAAACCGTTCAGAGAATCTATCAAACACACTCTTTCACTTTGCTGCTGTAACTCTATAAAATTTATTCTCATTTCAAAAGAGTCATAGGCAATAATACCTGTAGGTGGTTAATTTAAAGAACATTTGTCAGGTCTACTTTCAAGTACTTTGCCTGGACAATTCTATCTTTATTTGGAGTTTTTAAAATGCAATATTTCTACCCAATATGATTAGAAATTTCAACATAAGATATCTTCATCTAACTAAAGAAGGATATTTTCATCTAACTAAAGAATTATCTTAAATATAAGTGGGGATATAACGTTAGGATGTCTGAGAATAAATTTTTGGTCAGAAAATGAAAATAAATTTAGGTTATAATCATTTCCATTTTTTACAATTATGGAAGTCATTCACATGCAGACAAAAGCCAAATATGTCAACAGTGTATTAGAAAAAATGCGTTAATAATATATCAATGCCAAATTATTCATCTCAGGGAAACTTAAAGGCCTAGCTCTATAAATTTAGAAAAATGGTCCATATTCTGTAAAGGGAGAGTTGAGTAAAAAGAAAACCACAACTTTCCTTGTTAAGTCAATCTATATCCATATTAAGTTTACTTTATCTGTATTATAATTAAAACACTTAAATTCTGATTTTTATAAAATTTTCTATTCAGTCACAAGTACAGAGGATAAACGATTTTTAAATGTTTCCATATTAGTTCATTCAAAAAGTATTATAAAATGAAACAATTTAAATAATTTTTAATTAATAAAGAAAAGGTGATAACTAATATTTTTAATATGTTGATAAAGATGGAAACATATTCCTAGATGATCCCCAAATGGAATTCACTTTTCATCAAAATGTTCAGAATTGCATAAGCAGAAAAGTCTATCTTTCCTTCATGAGATGCAGTTTTTAAGTTAAAAATATTTATTTTAAAATACTATTTGAAACGTAAGTTCACCCTTATTCTTTGGAGAAGGTTTAACATTAATACAGATAATTTTTCTAATTGAAAGACACCCAGCTGAGATGTCAATAAAGCTCTCTGGATTTATAGAACTGAATTACCATGTAAAAAAGAAAAACCTCTATTTTTTTCCAAAGTCAATTATTTAATAAATAGTTTTCATGATAAAAAGTTCAATTTTGAGCTAGAGATACATATTTGACACTTGGTAGTATAATTCTAAGAGAATTAGAGAAAAACACAGATTTGAAAATTTTCTCCTGACCTAAACAGCCTTATGACAAGTCAAATGAAATGTTCCATGAAGATAAATGTGTCATGGATAAATGATGGAAAATAAACAGTATTTCAATATCACTTCCTATTTTATTCCACTGTCACTTCCCCCCTCTCTGTAATAATTACCTATGCACAAACTCTAGATGGCAATATTGCACTTACTGTACTTTTGAGAAAATTGTCGCAGTCCATCCCCACATATCCTCTTTATCAACATTTTATGTGCCATGGATCTATAGCCTCTTATTATAAGTGTAATGAAGCAGAAGTTATTGAAGCATTTTATTGATTGCTCAGATCACAAGTTTACTGCCATGCTGAATTGGCACCTTACTCACTGAAGCAAACTGCTGACACCTTTTTTAAAAAGTGACAACTACATCTATTTCATGACCAGAAATCCATTTTCATCTCTATCAAGACAAGAATGCAATTTTCACTTCATTTAACTGATGTTAGGCCTGCTCAAAGCATGACACTTGGAAAGAGACACAAGTTTAAGGTTCTTAAAATACTTCAAGTAACTAGAATGCAGCTTGGTTTCAGGAAAAAAAAAAATCAACAATCACTCAAATCTACAAACAACCTAATATTCTAAAAAAAATTACTTACCAGAACCTTCAGAAGTAGTTTTCATCTCGAAATGACTATCACACTATTTTCATGTTTTTAATAGTATATTATATTTATATATTATAGATTTTGTTCCAAGGTTTCAAAGGATAATTAGGAAGTTTGTTAAAAATTGAAATATTTTAAGTGTTGTCACAGAAAGGCTAAGTCAAAGAAACAGCTCAATTTTTAAAGTATGTACAGAAAATGAAATAGAAATAGGTATTCATTCAATGATGTAGAACCAATAAATTATTTTAATTGACACAGGATCTGAAAAGACAAACTTTAAGCACTTCTTTTCTGAAAAATTAAAATACTAAGATTCTTTTTAAAATACTTTATGCAATAAACAAATTTTGTCAATAATAAATGTAATTCAAGCATATTTTGAGATGAATCAATTCTGGATAGAATTATATTATACTGTTGTTTGATACCTAATTACCAAACTTATTGAAAGTGTGGATAAAGAGAGCAAACATTAACTTACACAATTTTTTAAACAAAATCTAAGTGCTTTGGTAGAGCTTAGTTTTAGTATGTTAACAAAATACATTTCAATTTTAAACTGCAAAAACAATATATACTGAAGCTAGATGGTTATTTCCTCATCAAATAATATGCCCACAAAATAAATCTGCAATATTGTTACAATTTAAAAAGTAAAACCTAATTTTTGAAATAGAAATTCAGTACCTGAGATTGCTAAACACAATATGCCAAATATAGAACTTTTACATATAGCATATATAACAGCATCCAAAAAAGTTAACTTGCTTAAATTAATAAACAAAAGAGACTACATACATGCAAAAAAAATTTAAATTTAAATCACTCGGGCCAAAAATTATATAATCCTCAACAAACTTTATTAAGTAATGATTTACTACAAATACCTCAAATACACATTCCAAAATTAAAATTACAGAAATAAAACATTTTCCCACAACTTCAGACATAAATAGAAATTGCAGTGTTTTTCAATACACTACCAAAGTTTAGAAAATACCCCAAGAATTTAAGAAATATTGGAGAATACTTTGGTTTATTTATTTTGCTTTGAGTAATCAAATCAGCTAAAATTTAATATCAAACTTAATCATTTTATTCCGAAGTGCTAAAAACTAGGAGTAGAATTAAAAATTCCTTAAAATTTCTTAAATTCACAGATTCACATTTTTTCGTGGCCTAACGAATTCGGAGGCTATGACTCTTCCTAATTAAGATGGTGCTTACAACGATATTATAGTTAGATACTCATTTCCCTTTTTTCTCTCTGAATTTCAATAATAACTATGCAATCTATAAGAACTGTTAGGCCATACTGTGAACAGCTTTAAATGATTAAAACTGAAAGTTCATGAGTGCTTTCAAAAATTGTATTTAAAAAAAAAAGTACTATGCATTCTTATGTAAAAGTCTCCAGGAATTTTGTTGGTTGGGGGGGAAATTCAAACTTGGGAAGACATTTTCAGAAATGAGTATTTCTCAAAAATCACATTTGTACTTAACACTGCCCATCAGCCATTCTGAGTCATTATTTGTATAGCTGCCTGGCACAGCTCCATGCACGTTTATGCATCTTTACAGTGTTTCTGAACAGACTGCCATATTTTGTTTACTGACAGCAACTAAAAGCTCTATGTGAGATCATAAATAAAGAAGATCATGTTTAAAAGTCACTAATATCATTTTAAAAGGTAGTGCAGGCTTGTGTTTTGGCCTCTCCTTAGCTGTGTTAGGCCTATGAATGACAGCTTCCCTGCTTGAAGCACACAGAAAGCACAGCCTTCCTCATTCACTGACAGGACTGTGGCCTTTTCACACGTTCCTTCCACAGCAGTGTTTGTCCCCAAACACTAGAACTCGACACAATGGCATTCCTACTTCAACACCCCCACCAACAGCACCACTACATAACAAGAATGCTAATGAGATGGAATGGCCCTGTCGCTGAAAGTGTTAACTACATTTCATAGGAATGCATTTATGCAATTGCAAAGATTACCAATTAAATAGATTCTGCTTAGCACCAAGCAATTTCTAAGATGTTTCCACTTTTAAGGAAATAAATGTGATAAATGTATGTCTAAGTGACTTTATACTGTTCTAAATAAAATATCTCATTTTAATACACACGAATCAGTATATATTTAAGACCACCCTAATGTAGTGTGCTTAATTCAGTTGCATGCTATAACAGCCAAGCTAAAGTTAAAAATTGAAAAATGAGTAAGTTCGTAAACATAAAACCAGTAGCCCTGACTTTTCTTTTAAAGCTATATTATCGCAATTTATTTAAAATAAATTTCCTTTGGGAATGACAAAATTTAAAGCTTATATTTCGACAGACATCAAGACAATATTGTTGTTTTTATATGTGGTCTCAAAAGTGAAATAAATTGAAATAATATCAAGAATAATCTAATCATACGATTTATAAACTTTAATTTGTTAAGGAAATAGGAATCATCATCTACCTCCATTTCACCTATCTAAAGATTCTTTAACACAATCTTATATAAAACTAAATAGAAAAGGCTATACCAAAGGTCAAATGAAGTAAGTGTAGTTCAAACAAAGTTCATTAATGCTTAAGAAGGATATTTGTTAAGAAATCTCACTCACAAATAAAGATATTGTTAGGCTTAACACCTAAGCACTGATGGTCTGTTAAGGGTATCACTATAGTGACTTCTCTAAACATTCAAATAATTTTAAATTAAGTCTTAATATAACATTACAAAAGAAGAAAACCTCAAGCATACATAAAATAGAGCACATCTAAAGCAACAGAAATTTATATAAAAATACATAATGAGCAAATTTCTGCTTATTTTTCTTCATTTTTATATTTCAAAATAAAACTTAAGTATCATATTAAAACTGCTGAATGTAAAGCTGTGAATTATTACAACTTAGTGGAAGAAAAAAGCTTTAGGAGAAATGGCAAAGAGCATAGGTTTCAAAATATTCTTAAATTTCATATAATGTTGAAATCTTTACAGACTGCCCAAACAGACAATCACAGAGACACTAAAATGTTAAGTTTTGTTCATAATTTAATATTTAATAAAATATATTTTTCAATTTTGAGTCATAAAGAAATGTTTTAATGAAAGCACTAAGTAATTCTGAAAGTATTTTTTTCTTACAATGCACAGAGCTCTTTTAAATCTAGTATAGCAATTTATACTTATTTAAATTTTACATGTTTAAGACAGTGGAAGAAAAACATGCCATTACTTTCTGGGATGTTTCTTATTTCTAACACCCTTACTTGAAATGAAACTTAGAAAATGTTTAAGCTTGTCTTTAGATTTTATTTAAACAGTGCTTTTCTTGAATTGGAGAATTGTCTCATTATTTCTTCTAACATTAAATAATTTTAAATTTCAATAAGTGGAATCAAACCACATAATTCCAAATAAATTATCGTAATGCAATTCATCATGATCCATTTTATAATATCACGATATCTTAAAACTTAAATAATATTTCAACTAAAATAATTTAATCTAAATGCAATAAAATATTTTATACTAGTTTCTATATATAATGGCTTAATAAAGAACATTCGTTTGGATTTTTCTTTCTTTCATTGTATTATTATGAATAGCCTTATCTATGATAATTATTAATCCTGTTTCTGGATCTGCTGAAATTAACGAGGCAAACCAAACACATTTTGCGAAGTTTTCTTGGGAAGATGTTTTTTGCTAGTTCTGGATACCTTAGTACAACACTTTATTCCACACAAGTTGTTCTTTTCCAAACTCGACAGCAGGAGGTGCTGTGTGAACACTAAGACTGACAGCCCATTCCCACCTCCCCTTCCTCTCTGCAAGCAGAGAATAATAGCATGATGCTTTCAAAATATTCATTTTTCAGCAGTCTGTGGTCTCAGATAATGAGCCCAGTTCTAAACTGGAACCTCCCAGTTCAAAATATAAAACCTAGTCCTCATTTAGCTTGGTAAAAACATGTGCTTCGATTCTTAAAACCAAGTACAAAGAGGATTTTTTAAATGTGGCAATTCCATTTTTATGTTATAAATGGCATCAGTTATTCTGCTTTACAAATGTGAATCCTACTTTAAGATAAATCGAAAGTCCCTATACATGATTATAAAAATACCAGCCTTTACCCACACACATACAAATATGAAATAAATACACAGCAATTAAAGGACAAAATCCGGTTTAACCTGATTCAAATAAACTAACCCTGTTTCTACACTTTTGACTCCTGAAATAGACAAGTTAAATAAGGATAAATGAAGTAAGTTACTCTTGACATGAAGTTGATTCACGATTTCATTTTTCAGAATGTGATTTGTTGTATTCTAGACCCCATAAATCTGATTTTATGCTGGAAAAAAATAGAATGCTAAACATTTAAACCTTCAAATGACTTAGGAGCTATTTATTCTCTTATTTAAAGTAATTGTCTATAGAATTTCCATGTAAGAAGCTGCCTTCACTTTGCCCAGTATGCGCTGCAAGAAAAGATGACACATATGACATCTTATACCAAAAGACAGATACAATTAGCTCCATTATTGTTGGCTTTGAAATTACAGAAACAGCATTTTTGGCTCCCTAACGGGCACTGAGCTCACAAAATACATGTCACAGTTCTTTTATGACACAATGCCAATCATTGCCTCTATACAACCAAGTATATTTTTAAAACATACAATAAAGAAATTTTTAAAGAGGGATGACTCACCTGTTTATAGTATTTTTTTGCAGACTTTAATCGTTGGTACAGGGCCAAAAGAACTCCTTGGATGTACATCTTAGCTCCTGAGGGGCTGAAACCTTCTCCCTTAGAGACCCAAAGTGGTCCTCGCAAAGGTGTGATGGAATTTTGCAGGCATTTTTCAAGCAGAGGAACTATGCGAGAAAAGAAGGGAAAAAAATTCTTTTGACCCAACCCAACCGAAATACACTGCCTAGAACACAGCCCCAATACCAGAGCTAACTCTTAACATCTATTATTTATATCTGACCTGGGTTAAGTCTTAGAGAGGCAATTCCTGCGTTACTAGTGGCCACCATGAAGGATGTATTTATATTGAGACACCCCCCATGCAAGACTTATAAGCTTTGTGAGCACACCTGAATAGTTCTGAAGTGTGCCTAACTAGCTG
Organism: Pongo pygmaeus; assembly: GCF_028885625.2. Lineage (NCBI taxonomy): Eukaryota > Metazoa > Chordata > Mammalia > Primates > Hominidae > Pongo > Pongo pygmaeus. The sequence goes on along the minus strand of NC_072382.2, from coordinate 36,103,764 downwards.
CACAGAGTGTCATGGTGTGCACTGATTGCCTTATCTTCTCATTTATCACAGATGAGTTGGAACCAACCTTGCTGAAACCTACTTGCATTGTCCTGATAAAATTGTAAGATCCATGTTGTTTCTGCACATAGCTTCTTGTAGAGCAGTCCATATACCTAAAACATCACATCTGGAAATTATTCATAAAATATAATCCACACCTTTATAAACCATCCTATTTCACGATTTTTGTTGCATTCCTTAAGTAACCCACACAACAGGATGGCAAGACTGTTTAAAAACAGGGGGCAGAATCTTAAACAAGCATTTTATCATACCTTTCTGTTTTCAGTTTCTGGAACGTGAAACAGTCAAGGATTTAGGAATGCTATTCCAGCATGCGTTTTGTAAATAGATAAAAGATATTTACTTATGGGTATGTACTGCAACATCCATAAGGAGTTGACAAACATGTTTATACACTTTTTCACACGATTAGTTTATAAAGTCTTTCTAGTGCAAAATAGTCCAATAACATGGCAGCTAGCTAACATTTTTTCAAGATTTAATTTTCCTCTGAAAAGCTAGAAGTCAAGAAATAAAAATGGCACACTTGGGAATCCAGAAAAAGTAAATGATATTATTCTTTACTTGGTCATTATTTAAGTATATACATGTGACACAAACCTAAACATGCAAAATAACTATATGTATTGGCTACCTTATTCTGATACACATTACTGCTAGAAAAAGGAATTAAAAAGATCATCGGCAAAGAAAATAGGTCCGGCAAAGAAAATAGGTCATGCCGTTAGTTATGTTATATGTTGCATATTTTATGCAGAAAGGCCTAGCATAGCAATCTGGAAATTGAATTACAATTAGGTTCAGCTGAGCTGCTGAGAGGCTGAGTTATGCAAATGGCCTTTGCTACTGGTATTCTGCTAAATTTTGCTCTTGGTAAAAAAGTTATGCATTTTATGGCACTAAGTTCCACAACTCTCTACCAAAGCATAATTTAAAGTCTGTCTAATATGTTCAACACTAAGGAGAATGTTGAAAACAGGGTTCAAGATTTTGTTACTAATATAGTATAAAGTTAAGAGGAAATTATGAGCCAATTACTATTGAAACATCTTAGATGTGTGCATAAAATTCACTTATTTAGCTTGAGAAACTAATTCCTGAAATTAATCTATCAACCTCATTTTTATACTGTCTTAGAGTAATTGCTTTTCTAAGTCTTATAACAAACACCTCAAACTTAAAAAAAATAAGATCATAAATATTATAAAAGCAATAAAAATTAAAAGATAAATGAGCTTATATTCAGAATTATAACTCTTCAACCTTTAAAAATGTATAATATAAAGCAATCTTGATTACAATTTTTTCAAAAGAAACCTAGCTTAAGAATCATCAGTGCTTTTAGTTTATTGCTACACATTCATATATTACTATGTGTTAGATTTTAATTCATACACCTTTAATTGGTACACTCATTGAACCTGGCATACTTTTTGAACATTGAAAGGCACTACGTAAATAGATATTAAGTTGAAATAAAGTTTAATAAATTGAGCAGTAGGTGATAAGCTTGAATGATTTACACCTAGAGTTAATCTTGAATTTAAACATGAGAAAATTTTATCAGATTCTCTATCTATGCTTGTCACAAAATAACTTTCAGATTATTTGTGTCAGCCCAAGGGATTCCAAATAAAGCACTTACTAGATCTAACAACAAAAATTCTAAGTTTTTCAAAGTTTATACTCTCCACAAGAATTTTACAAAAAATACAGCTTAGAAAATAAAATAAAATTATACCACAGCATAAGCAGTGTCAGAATTGATACTGGATGGAAAACAGCTCCCATGTTCCACATGATTTATGTAATTAGGAATACTATGGAAACCAGAAACAGCAAAGCAAAGAAAGCAGTATTCACAAGCAGGTTTTATAAGGGACTTCAGAATCTGCTCTGAACTTGTTGAATAATCTGTTCAGTATTCCAGAATCTCCCTGCAGGAAGCAGGGTCCTCATTATAACCGCGAGAGCACTAATAAAGGTTAGCCTCTGAACTAGGGATTAGAAGGCTCTTTCTTTTTAGAAGCTGCAAACTAGTAACTTTGATGATCTTCTTGAAAAGGAAGACAAAGCACACTCCAAGAACAAACAATGTTTCCACTAACTAGGAAGGTACAGAAAACATAAGAAAATGATACGCCTAAGTACTTAAAAAGGATGTATAAATCAGCCTATGTTATACTAAAAAATAATAATATTTATTAAGCAGTTAGAATTAAAGAACTGTCCATTTAAAAAGAAGCCTCGGCCTAAAATGTACTTTTAAAATATTATTGAATAATTGATTTTTTAAAAAAGAAGTTGCTCGACTTTTTAACCTCAACCCATAGATTTTAACATGGATGTGAATTAGTTATTTAAGTGTTTTAGTGGATATTCCTAATATTCTATACAAAATCATAGCTCATAAGTGCTCTTAACCAATGGTTTTCTTCTCTTTTATGTAGAGTTCTCTTTTTCCCTTATTATTTTTGTGTCCTTCCAACCATGTGCTTCTCTGTCTTCAAACTACTATGTAGAAATATTGCCTCATTCAAGAAAGTTATCCTATGGTCTTTTAATATTTGTGTGCATAACTACACATGAACATTTCTTCTTATGTGAAAGGCCTTTATTACAGGTGTTCTACCTAGTTTCTCCTGTTGGCATGATTGTGGTAAGAACTTCTCTTTTCTGTATTTTCATTAAGCTAACCCTCAACATTTCATATTAAATGGTTTGGAAGTTAATCATCCCTTAAATTTAGCAATTATGCAGACATCAGTCAAATGGAATCATTTCATTGGGATCACTTCCACCCCTGGAAAGGTGAAAAGCTATGTAGATGATTACTTTTCATTCCTTTTGTTTCATCTCAAGTTATAACTATAGGGCAAAATGAAAATTAATCCAGTCATTTCAATGAGTTTGGAGCTAAGACTGAGGCTGCTGATAAATCATGTGACCAAAAAGAGTAACTCCACTGGACAGAGCTGGTAGTGAGCATCATAGGTAAACAGATTATATAACCAAAACTAGTAGCTATATTCATTTCATAATTATCAACCAATACCTTTCTCACTCACGCTGTTTCATTCCTTTTCCATTTCCTCCCACCTTTCCCCACCTATTAATATACTCTTGTCCTTCAAGGCTCATATCAAATGTTACCACATCTGGCAAAATATCCTAAATGATTTAGGTAGAATTAATTGCTCCCTCCTCTATGCCTCCCATCGCATTCTCTCTTTTTTTTTTTTTTTTATTGATTTGTATTAGTCCATATCTTGTCCCCTCCCACTTTCAGCCCCCAGTAAATCCTGAAACGTTTTGGAGTTTGAAGTCATGATATTTTTTAGTTTGGTGAAAGCAGTGCTCAACAAATGTCTACTAGATGAATACATGGTACTGCAGATATACTGTAGACAGTCTTCTGGGTAAGTTTTAAGAACATAACTACAACTATCCACGATCATTTAGAACCTGCAACTTTCTATAACCTAAAAAAATTTGATCTGAATTTGTTAAATAAACATGAATATACCCGAATTTCAAAGCATATTTAGAATGTGTGCAATTGTTTTTATTTTAATTTTCCTTATATGATTATGAAGACTAAGGAGGAAAATAAATATAAAAAGAAAGTCTTAAGATTTGGGAAGGAAGCATTAACTAGACAGGAGAAGGCCAGAGATGGGTATTTTTAAAAAGTCCTTGGAAAACCGTTATGTACTTTATCCTACCTTGTCATAAATCATGCTTCTATAGGAAAAGGCACATAATAAAATTTAAATGACAGAGCAATAATATTAGATTAAGGTCAAAATAACTCTTTTAAATAAAAAAGGTAATTTCTTCTAAGAACCCCAAAAATGAGTTCAAATATTAAATAAGAAAATAAACTGTTCAGCCTTCAAGAGGATCTTATATTAAAAATATTTCATCACTGATAGGAAGTGTGAACTTACTTGGGATACATAATGGAGGCAGTACATGATAAGGAACCAAAAATCTCTCTAAAGAGAAACGACAAAGCTAATCAAATTTGTCTATCAGAGTTAGACTGGAATATTCTGTCATGATCTATACCGAGGGAATATATCCCTCTCCAAAAGCAACATCCTACATTGAAAGGGCCACTTTGCACACTGCATTTCAGTCTAATATGGAAAGCTAAAAAGATCAGGATTTTTTGTTAATAGCATTTCAAGAAGCACAGGGAATAATCAAAGGCTTTAATAACCTGCTTACAATAAAAAATTAAAAGTCATGCCAATTAAATATCCATAACCATAATTTACATAATATTGTAATTTTCACATTTCAGTCAGAGTACATGAGACTATGAAAGAAAAGCACACTGCCCAGAGTATAGTTACCTATAAAGAAACTTCTATATACTCTTTGGCAGCAAGCTGCAGATCCAGCTTCTAAAATACTTGGCTATTGCTAACAAGATATCATTTAGAAATACACCAAGACATTTGGAAATTTCCCACCAATTCAACCAATTCAATAGGGTTTTGTTTTGTTTTGTTTTTTTAAATGAAGTTGACCTAAAAAGTCTTCTTTGGTCAAAACAAAGTAAATTTTTAAAAGATACTAAGATGTGACTGCTTCCCAGTCCAGGAAGTATGACTGCAGGGAGTTTGAGCTAGTGCCAAGGTATGTGTGTCTTTTAATGTTCCTTATCCAGCTTTACGAAATAGTTGGAAAGCTCCTGGTCCCACAGCAACCATCAGACACCATTCAAAAGCATGGTCTGCAGAGAAGATTGAATGATGGAGAACACACTGTCTCCTGTGTTGCTTGATTTATATCAGTGTATTTTTATCCAAACAAAACTAAACAGCTGCTGTGTACTTTTGTTTACATGCTATATGTCAAATCTTATTGTCCGTAAGGTACTTATGAGAAAAGATTTCACAGTCGTTTTCTTAAATACCGATGCCTACCCAAATTTGGATTTTTCCTCCACTGAACAAAATGACAAGCACGCGATTGCTATACTTAGAGCAATCTTTCACAGCTGCTTTAGTTTTTCAGTGATCCTATTAAACTGACGGCATATTGCCTGTGGGGTCTACAGTGTTACAATACTGCTGTAAGAGACATTGATTTGTATGACAGGATCAAACAGAATAGTGATGCATTGAAGGAAGAATTTCATAGGTCATATTGTTTTTACCTGAGTAAAATTTAATTTGGACATTATGACCTTTATAGGACACCTGGTTATTTTAATTGCTGATGTGTGGATGAATGTTGACATTAAGGCTTAGGAGGTATGAAATCTTAGAAAGTCCTCTCCATTTTGAAAATGCAGCCTGAGTCATGTTTTTTTTCTTAAACTGAACGAAGTAGCTGTGCATTAAATATGCTGGCACATGTTCTGCTTGAGCAAGTGGACCGAAATGGTGTGAATTGTTAATGCCTTGCTGCTTTGGTTCACGGCTTGTGATTGATCATTTGTAACTATATCTACTCCTTGTTCCATGAAATCAAGTATGGAGTAATGGGTTCATCAGATTTGGGGGTTAAATTGAGAGTGAAGAGGTACTGTGTGTGGAAATAAGAGTTGCCATGTTCAGGGCTGGCCTTGTAACAGCATGGAATCTAAAGGCGATATTCAAAACCACTTCACTCATCATACGCTTACTGATTCTGAATAGGGCCCATTTGCAGGGGACATTTGGTAGTTTTCCAATACGCTTTATGCCTCTTTCTACTTCCACCACCATGCACATCTTTTTTCATACATCCCCAGTAGCACATTGGTAGAACAGGTCAGCATACACAATTCATTTATTTAAATGACTTGATTTATACAAGTAGAAATAAGCTGGGATTCTATTGTCTGATCTTTCTTTCCCCTTCAACAAAAATAATAGTGTGTGTGTGTCTTTGAAAATACAAGGATTTTGTGAACTCGATTTCTTGGACATCTGCAATATTTGATATTTAGTAGTAATGTAAAATAATTGCTTTGGCATACATGCAATTTAAGATTACTTAAAGAAATACTGAGAATTAACTATACCTAGTCAATTTTTATGTGGCCATGGCCTATACCAATACATAAAATTGAAAATGCATGACATGGTATTGTAAACTTTAAAGTTCTGTACAAAAACTTAAAGTATTATCTTAGAGTTAGTTTTAGGAACTATAATGCACAGAACTCAACAAATAAATCTAACCTAAAATAGAAGTAATTGTCTTTAGAAATGTCATTATATAATTACTTGATCTAATAACTGACATTTTTATTACTTTAGAGTATTTGTATTTATATTACTATCCCAAAAAGTTTAACCCAAATGGTATTAAATTAGGCACAAATTAACTTTTGACTCAGTCAGAAAATAAGTAATAGAAAACGAAGTAAAACATAGGAATAAGATCAATTATACAAAGCACTTACATATGTAAATAACATTCAAAAGCAAGCTAATTATAAAACGTCTTGAAATTCCACTGTTACATTGTACAGTCACATTAATACAAATCTAAAGATGTAGTTAACCTTTTTGTTCTTTTATTTCCTTCTTTTAAGACTCAAAGTAGGAATAATAATAATACCCAGAACAAACATACCTAATTCAGAGACTTAAAAGTCAGCTAATGTGGGTAAAACAGTTTGGTACCCTTGAATGTAAATACTAAGTCAACATATTACTTACATTTTAATGATTTATTTAAGATGCAAATAGATATGTCATGAGAGATTTATACTTTAAATGTGACAGACTAAAAAAAGCCTTAATCATTTCAGCAATAAAAATGGAGGATTCCCTTTGACATTTATTTCTCCATGTTTGTTTCACAAAGACAGAATCTTCTATAATTAGTGTTTTTACATATTTTTGTCTACGATTTCTTCTCTCTTCTAAAAACTCTTAGGAGAAAGATAATCTCTGCTGAGTTGTGCTCTTTTACATAACTGTTAAATGCTGAGAGCTATGTAAGACATTGTTTTATAACAGGTAGTAGCAATTAGGCTGTTTTTCATTGGCAATTATTACAATATATGTCATAATAAACTTCTGGGATCATGGACAAGTCATTAGGGTCAGAATAGGATTTTTGGCTTTAGAGTTCTAAGGCTGAAAAATAAGAGACATAAAAACCAGAAGACAGAAAGACAAACTTAAGGATTTTCTAAAAGCAAGGATTTGGTTTAAAAATCACATGAATGACTAAAACAAGTGTACCCCAACAAAAACTAGGAGTGATGATTATATCTTCATGAATATAAAAGAGAGCCTATGTTTTAAAGATTTCAACAGGGAATTTCTGAAAATATTAAAGAGTCTACAAATAGATTAGACTACTTTCCGAATGTTCGTATTGCACAGTTCTGCCTTCACATATTTAATAAAAGATGACAGTGATCCAATTATATAATGGGAGATCTCCAACTGCCACTAAAACACTTTTAAAACTCAAGCCTTAGCAAAATTCTTGATAACCTCTGTAGATCAATAGTAAAAATATAAATCAGTGGTTACTTAACCACATTCTGTTTTTGATATAAGCAACAAGGGTAGATGAAGTCCTACGCCGGGAAGTCACTAGAAGACCCTGAGGACCATGTCTAAGAAACCCTGGAACCAAGGCAAAGTCAAAGAGACCACAATTCCAAGGAATGAAGACTTCCTGAGCAGCATCTTTCCAACACAACAGGCTCTTAACTGGCTGCCTTTGTGTATACCAAGTCTTGCCCTAGAGAGATTTAAGGACTGATTAATTACTGCCAGCACTTAGTACCCTTCTTCAGCAAGACACCTAAATTTTTATATTTCATAAAATTTGAAAAGTAAAAGTAAATGCTAAGGAACTCAATGATTGAAGAGAGGCAAATACACTTAAATTTAAAGAAGAAACTTTATCCATAAGCCTAATCTTAATTCCCTAAAAAGTTGTAGAGCAGATTATAAAATGGTTTGTGAACCCTCAGAAAACATACAGTAATCATTAGGACCCAACATGGGATCACTGACTACTAAACAAATATTTAATGAACAGAGAGAGAGATTCTTGCATGGAGAGAGATTCAAGCTCCCTACATGGAGCCTGAGATTTCCTACACCAACATATAAACAATATTTCTTCCATTGGGAACTAGGTCACAATACACTGTGGCTACCATCTATTGTCTTTAAGAAAGGTACTGCCAAATCTGTATGCCCCTTCCCAGATAAATGGGTGTATCTGTAGGAGACAAGGTAGGAGAACATGTAATGTTTACAAACCTCCTATTTAAGTCCTCTATTTAGAATTCATGATTGCTTGCTTTTAAATGATTCTATTTAAGTCAAAGAGAATTATATTACTTAGTATCCAAAACAAGGCAAAAAAAAGTTATGAGTGGATGCTGCCTTGGCTCACAATTTCTTTCCTGAAGAAAGTTATAAAAGGAATCAGAGTGAATGAATACACAGACACACACACACACACACACATATACACACACATATACATATATATATATATATATATATCCCTGCCTGGGGCTTGACTTTAGGCTACAGTTTATATCATTTTGAGTCACCCCCAACCCCCCTAAAACCCCCTAAGCCCCTTAAAGAATAGATTTCCGTTAGATATAATTTTCCATTAGCAATGCCATTCCTGGAGCCTAGACAGTCTGAACTATTGCAGAATTCCACATTTGGCAGAACAGGAGCAGTGCTAGGTGTACAATGATAGTACTAGGTATTTTTAGAGCACCCAAGAAGGAGGAAGCATTTTGACTAGACCTAGACCCTCTCTCATTGCCTGAATTTTCCACTTATGTTAGGCAGCATCCCTAATATTTTTTTTGAGACGGATTCTCGCTCTGTCGTCAGGCTGGAGTGCAGTGGCATGATCTCGGTACACTGCAACCTCCACCTCCTGGGTTCAAGTGATTCTCCTGCCTCAGCCTCCCAAGTAGCTGGGATTACAGGTGCGTGTCACCATGCCCTGCTAATTTTTGTATTTTTAGCAGACATGGGGTTTCACCATATTGGCCAGGATGGTCTCGGTCTCTTGACCTCGTGATCCATCCACCTCGGCCTCCCAAAGTGCTGGAATTACAGGTGTGAGCCACCATGCTCAGCCCCCTAATTTTTATACTGTTTTACAATATCTACTCTGTTATTTAGCCCTATGGTGAATACAGAGAAGTTTACAGAGAAGTTTACAAAATCTTCACCTTCATGTAGTTTACAGTCTAGATGAAAGACAGACATTAAACAAATAACTGCCAAGTAGTTTTATTAATTGCAGTTGTGATAATTACTATATGCAGGGTGCTATGAATGTAACAGGGATACTCATCTATAATGCCTACTTTTATGTGCCAACTTGATGGGATCACAGGGTACCCAGACATTTGGCTGAACATTATTCGAGTGTGTCTGTGAGGATGTTTAAGCATTTGGATAGGATAAATATTTGAATCAGTAGACTAAGTAAAGCAGATTGGCCTCTCTAATGTCGGTGGGCCTCATTCAATCAAATGAGGGCCCGAATAGAACAAAAAGGTTGAGAAACTCGGACTGTAACTAACTATGCATAGATTCTACTGGATCTACAGCTTGCCAACTATAGAGCTTGAGTCTTCTCAGCTTCCATAATCGCATGAACTAATTCCTTAAAACAAATTGAGAGAGAGACAGAGAGAAACAGAGACAGAGAGAGAGAGAGAGACACTATAAATAGATTCTGTTTCTATGGATAACCCTAAGAAATACACCACCCTAGATGAGATAGGGAAGCGGAATAGGAGCAAGAGAGAGTCAGGAAAGTTTCTCAGAAGTAATATTTAAATAAAGACCTTAACATAAGTAGGCAATAGCCTGCCAAGAGGATAGGGTGAGAGAGAATCCAAGCTAAGGAAACATGTGATAAGGTACTGGGGCATGAAGGAGAGTGTTTGAGAAACAGAAACAAAGTGATTTGAGTGCAGAGTGGAAGGAGCCAGTAATACTAAGTAAAGATAGAGAAGTTGGGAATGAAGAAACCAAATCATGAAGGCCATTCAGGCCATGATACAATTAAAGTATTGGTTCAGTATGCAAGCTAGGAAAGAATGAAATCGTTTTTAAAATAGTGTTAATAGAATGATAAAATTAAAAGATTTGTGTCTAAGTTAGAGATAAGTGAGCTTGCAGACTCCACTAAATAAACAACCATATTCTTGGAGGATTAATATAATCTAAAGCAGGACTATTAGCATACTGTAAATCTCTGCCCTAATCACAGCCTAGTCAACATTTTTATAATAACTTGGACAAGGTAAAGTTGGTATGCTTACTAAATTTAAATTCCTGGGTGACAGATTAAATATCTGAAAGATCTGGACAGGCTAAACTATTAAATAAAAACCTTAGGGGTAGAAGTTTAGTAGGAATTCATATGTAAAGATCTGTTCTCACATCTAAATAACTAGCAGTACAAGTACAAGATAAGAAAGAGGTAGCTTAAAAGCAAATTGTGAAAATAAATTTGGGGGCTTTCATTGGCTGCAAGTTCAATATAGATTAATTATATGATGTGTCTAATAGGAATAATAATGCAATTTTAGGTAACATAATGACCTGGAAAAAAAGAGAAGGTAGGGCTGTTTTACTCATCGATTGACCTGGAAAACTGTGTACAATTTAGGGCCCCACAAAAAGGAATACTGAAATAACTAGACAGAACAGAGAAGAGTAAGCAGGATGATGAGAAGCCAGATAAATAGTTGAAGAGGCTAGGGATATTTAACCTTGAAACACTTAAATGATACATATTCAAATATATGAAAGGCAATTACAGACTAGGAATTAATTTGAGGACCAATGATAAATATTTAAAAGAATAGATTTCTGTTAGATATAAAACAGATTTTTTAGAGAAAGTATAGCTGTCAGAAATTGAACAAGCAGTGACGGGATGGACACTTGTTGCAGACAATTTAGAGGAGATTCATGAACAAAGTGAGATTTTGGTGACCACTAAAGGCCCTTCTGATGCTGAGATCAAAAGTAAATCAATCAACAACACTGTTCTGAAGCAGATACTGAAAAAAATAGTCATTATCATTGTCTTATACTACATTGAGTATCAAAAATGAGAATCTTCTAGCTTTTAAAGTTCTATAGAATATAGCAAAACACTACTCAGAGTGGTCAGTGAATCATTAAGCATGAGAACTACCAACAAAAAGCAGTTAATAGTGAGTATTTCATTGCAAATGTAATTCAACAAAGAAATTTTTGGAATTCTAATTAATTCATTCACTTAAAAGTATTTTCATCTCTTACTATGTTTTAGGCACTATAACATAGACTATGCTTACTAATTATTTATTTGAATATTAATATTTTTGAGGACCTATGATATGCCCAGTTCCATCGTAGGTATTAGGAGAGTTTTGGAGATTTTTTTTTTTTTTTTTTTTTGAGATGGAGTCTTGCTCTATCACCCAGGCTAGAGTGCAGTGGCACGATCTCGGCCCACTGCAAGCTCTGCCTTGGAGATTTTTTTAAAGGTAAAAGACAAAAAGTTCTCTTTAGTTAAAGAAATAAGAACGATACCCAAAACAGAAATACTATATAAACAATTTTATGGTTTATGATACAGAAAAAAATCAAAAGAGGTTATGAAAAGAAGGTATTAGTAAACCAAATAAATAAAGTAGGATTTAAATAATATTTTAAAACTTTGCAGGCTGACCTGCCTTGTAAAAGACTCAGAGAGCCCACCTAAGCCATGCCTGAATTCCTGACCCATAACAATTGAGAAATAGTATGTGTTTTTTTCTTTAAGCTGCTAAATTTTGGGATAATTTGTCAGGCAGCAACATATAACTAATACCAATTTTAGAAAAGAGATAATACAGCGTATTCCATTATTATTCAAAGTGTTTGCTGCCCCTCCCTGAAGGAAAAGTACACTTCCCACCTTATTCATGTCAGGTTTAGCTGTGTCACTTGCAATGCTCTTCCCCATGGAAGGGCCAGACATCCTCACACTGTTGAATTAAGAAGATGGCATGTGACTTGCTTTGACATATGCAAGTGTAGCTGCAGTCAACCCACACCAACACGTAGCATGAGTGAAAAATAATACATTTGTATAAGCCACTGAAAGTTACAAGGCAAAATAATACACTGAAAGTTGTGGGGTCATTTGTTACCATAAAATAATATATCCTAACTGACACAACTCACTGAACTTTGAATAGATGGAGAATTGGAAGATTATTCCAAGTGGGCAGAAAATAGCATAAAGAAGGGTAAGGAAGCTGGGCATCCCATGTGTCACTGAACGCTCTGGAACATTAAAGAGACTGATCTAGCTACAACTAAAGGTCCATGTTGGGTACTTGTGAGTTGTGGGTGATTAAGTCGGATGACTGAGCAAGATCACATAGCGAAGTTTCTTGAATGTGAAAATCGAGAATGTGCAGATTGTCATGAAATGTAACATTTTGAACAACAAAAAAATTGAGGGATATTTAGGGAGATTACTCTGACAATACAAAGGATTAAGAATTAGGAATAGAATTTAGCTTTCTAAACAGTGAATAAAGATTATGTGATAACATTTAAGAAGTACAAATAGCTTACTATATTTGGTACATATTGCCACAGTAATGTTGCACAACAAACCACCACAAAACTCAGTGGCATAAAACAATAAGCATTCACTTAGCTCATGAGTCTGCAAGTTAATAGGGTGGTTCTGCTGGTCTTGCCTGGGCTTGCTCACATGTCTTGGAATCAGCTGGCTGTCAGCTGAGCTAGGGTGACCTTGGCTGGAACAAGTGGGGCAAATTGGTTCTGCTCCATTTGTCTTTTTTTTAAATAATTTATGGAGGTGAAATTCACATAACATAAAATCAACCATTTTAAAGTGAAGAGCTCAGTGGCATTTAGTAGATTCAAAATGTGCAACCACCACCTCTATATAGTTCCAAAACATTTCCATCATTCCAAAGTAAAACCACTTATATATACATTAAGCAGAGTCTCCTTTTCCCTCAGGCCATGACAAACACCAATCTGCATTCTGTCTCTGTGGATTCATTCACTCTGGATGTTTCAAATAAATGGAATCATACAATATGTTACCTTTTATGTCTGGCTTCTTTCACTGAGCATAATGTTTTCGAGGTTCACCCATACTGTAGCATTATCAGCATTTCATTCCTTTTCATAGCTGAATAACATTCCATTGTATGTATATACTACCATTTGTTCCTACAGTTGAAGGACATTTGGTTTCATGAACATTCATGGACATTTGGCTTTTGGCTATTATGTATAGTGTTCCCATAAACATGCATGTACATATACTTGTTTGAGTACTTGTTTTTAATTTTTTTGCCTAAATATCTAGGAGTGGAATTGCAGGGCCATGTGGTAATTCTGTGTTTTTCTCTTGGAAGACCCATCAAATTGTTCTCCAAAGTAGCTGCACCATTATCCGTTTCCACAAGCAATGCGTGAGGGTTCCTTCCACTTTCTTTACACCCTCAAAAACACTTGTTATTCTCTCTGTGTGTGTGTGTGTGAGTGTGTGTGTGTGTGAGTTTTATTATAGCCATCCCAGTATGTGTGAAGTAGTACTTCATTGTAATTTTGACTTGCATTTCCCTAATGATTAAGGATGTTGAGTGTCTTTTCATGTGCTTGTTGCCATTTGTATAACTTCTTTGGGAAAACGTTGATTCAAGTCCTTTGCCCATTTTTTAATTGAATTGTTTGTTTTTTGTTGTTGAGCATGAGTTCCTTATATATTCCAGGTTTTAAACCCTTTTCAGATAGATAATTTGCAAATATTTTTTCCATTCTATGGTTTGTCTTTTCACTTTCTTGATAATGTCCTTTGGTGCACAAAAATTCCAAATTTAATGAAGTCCAATTTAGTTATTTTTTTCTTTTCTTTGCTCATACTTTTGATATCATGTCTAAAAACTGATTGCCAGATCCACAGTCGTGAAAATGTGAACCTATATTTATTTCTGAGTTTTATGGTTTTTGCCCTTTTATTTAGATTGCCGATCCATTTTGAGTTAATTCATGTTTATGATATGAAGTATGGGTCCAACTTCAGTCTTTTGCATGTGGATATCCAGTCCTACCAGCACCATTGATTGAAGACACTGTTCTTTTCCCAGTGAATGGTCTTGACACCTTTGTCAAAAGTCAATCAGCCACAGATGTATTGGTTTATTTCTAGACTCTGAATTCTATTCCATTGGTCTATATGCCTATCTTTATGCCAGTACCACACTCTTTGAATTACTGTAGTTTTACTTGTAGTAAGTTTTGAAATTGGGAAGTGTGAGTTCACTGCAAGTAGTTTGCAAGGTTAAGAGTACAGTCCAATCCTCCACAAGACTGTCTTTACTTAAGACAACAGCCACATGTTTGGGGGGTCCCCATGCCACTCTTACTTCTGACCAGCTGGCTACAAATTCTGGGATTTATACTATTCCTTCAGGTTAAATAATTTCTAGATGTCTCACAAAACTCAGGAAAGTGCTATACTTATGGGGTCAAACTGGTCTGAAACCTTGAGAAATACAGAAGTGCTGTTGGAGAGCAAATAACAAAAAGCCTGAGACTTATGAAGGGGCTTTCACTGAGTGGCGTCATGTTTTGATGGTGCTTTAAGTGCTTTAATATGCAAGGGCTATGTAGGGCTTGAAGATTTGTTTGTTTGCCTTTAACTTTAGCGGTGTCTAGCTGCCTATATTGGGTCATGTAGTTGAATATAGTTTTCTAGTTGTATTTTTACTAATGGGCCTGTATATAGAGAATAGGGAAATTGATCTTAAATTTTATAATAAGCAAAGACTACACAGAATTTGAGCTTGATGGGTCAAAGCTACTAAATGCAGCTGGGATTATCTTCTAATAGTCTTGATGTTCAGAAAATGCTGGGATTGGATATGGCATTAGTATACTGAGGTGGGCTGTGGAGGGTTTAGCTCTACTAGCTGATCATGCCTTCCTTACTGTGCAGGCTGCTACTGCTTACTTAACCAAGCTGTGAACTTCACCTGAAACTTCAGGCAAGTCCGAGATTGGGATTACATTATTTTAGGTGTTGCAAGGTGGAACAATATTTGCTGCTTTTCTGTATCTTGAAGGCAAATCTGTACACCAGCTCTTTCAAGGATAATGGCAACTGAGTTCTACATGCATGATGGTGAGGTTCTGTCTTTAAATTGTTAATACTGGGCCTAGATAGGAAGCATTACATCTGCTACCTTCAATTCTACTCTTCATTATGTTATATTAAAATTATATATGCATTCTGGGCCGAAAAAGAAATGTGGATGAGCTAACATTAGATTCATGTGGCTTGTTGATAAACTTTTAAAGTAACCTCTACCAATCAAAGTAGGCTCTACATTTTATCATATAAATTTTAACCATGGTTCTAAATCTCATAAACCCAAACTGTGGCTTCACCTACAGAAAGGTGATAGATTTTTTTAATAAAAGGAACACTCTATCTTCTTCAGTTAAGATACAGAAACTATTCGAAGAAAGTATTACAAATCTAGGAATCGGATTCCTAAAGGAATCAAGGAGAAAGTAAAGGGGCTTGAAAATATGCTTAATTATTATGATCAGAATAGAACAGTGTATGCATGAAAATAAAATAAAAGAAGACAAACTGATTTAGCTGGAGGAGATCAGAAATTTCCCTAGAAAAATGGTACACATCTGACCCAAGCACACATATTTGACAGATAGGAAAACACACACACACACACACACACACACGCTAAAACCTGAGATCCTAAATGCCAGGTGAAGGAGATCCATTCAAGTCTAATTTCTCTTAAAGAAGTTCTTATAAAAGGCTAAAATATTTCATTTGTTACAAAATCAGAAACAGTAACTGGGACCCAATGAGAACACATGGACACAGGAAGGGGAACATCACACTCTGGGGACTGTTGTGGGGCGGGGGAAGGGGGGAGGGATAGCATTAGGAGATATACCTAATGCTAAATGGTGAGTTAATGGGTGCAGCACATCAGCATGGCAGATGCATACATATGTAACTAACCTGCACATTGTGCACATGTACCCTAAAACTTAAAGTATAATAATAATTTTTAAAAAAAGAATAAAGATAAGATCTTGGAGAGCAGACTGAGAACAATCCCCTAGAGGAGACAGGATCTCCAATGCTTAGAAGAGTTGGTATTTACATTACTGATAAATTTATAGTAAGAGCAACTGCGGAATCTCTTTTGAGGACAGGACAATTATACAAAGAGTGCACATAAAATCTGGACAAATTGAAGAGAAAGATTGGTATAAAATATTACAAAAAAGTGCTGGGTGAACTCTAAAAACAGATGGGCCTGAGATTAAGGAAAGACAAAGACAAGATTAATTACATTACAGCAAATCCAGGCAGAACAATAATTGATCAAAGACTCCAGATCCAAGTTAGATGTTAGACTGTGGGAGAAATACATCCTGGGTAGGATTATTTAATTAACGGAAGTGAAAATAGGTAAGACTGGTTTGAACAAAGGATGATATTGACAAACTTAGAACTGATTGACTTCATCTCTCTCACTATGAGAGACTCTGCAAGAAAAATATCTAGAGGCATATGTTAGAAAAATATGAGTATGGACCAGAAAGCAAAAGGAAAGTATTAATAAAAGAAAAGATGAGACTCAATTGTGGCAAACAATGCTAACCCCAAGCCTGTCAGAAAAGGGAACTTTCTGAAAGGAAGAAGTATATAGTAGAAGCAAATCTTAAACATTGCAGAAAAAGAAGTGCCTGACAGAAACATTAACTGAAGAGCAGGAGCATTAAAAAACTGAGGAAAGACCATGTCCTTAGGAGGAAATGGCAGCAGTGTTGGTCCTCACTGGGACCCTTAGCACATAAGTCTCAGAAATACAAATAGCTGCTTCAATTTGGAAATCCGCCAAAAGTTATTCTACAATTGGAACTGATGTGGAGATGAGGGGGAAACTGTGCCCATGAAGTAAGTTTCTTAGGCTTAAATAATTCCATAGACAGAGGCTGTTACAGCAACCACTGTGATTGAAGATGCCACTCCTAAGACAAGATGGATGCTATGCCACCAGACATTGATCACCCTCAGTTGAGCATGGGGTTTAGAAGCACTGACTCAGAAAAAGAAAAGGAAAAAACATTAAGATGTTTGGAATTCTTTAAAAGGGAAAAATGATACCTCAAATAAGTGTTTATGACTGGCGCTACTGCCAATGCAAACTTCCAGATGTTGCAAGAATGAAACACTCTCACTCTCAGTTCCCTAAGAGCGCAGTGGCTCACGTCTGAAATCCCAGCACTTTGGGAGGCCAAGGCAGGCAGATCACCTGAGGTCAGGAGTTCAAGACTAGCCTGGCCAACATGGTGAAACCCCGTCTCTACTAAAAATACAAAAAAATTAGCCGTGCATGGTGGCAGGTGCCTGTAATCCACGCTACTCGGGAGGCTGAGGCAGGAGAATCACCTGAACCCGGGAGGCGAAGGTTGCAGTGAGCCAAGATCACACCACTGCACTCCACCCTGGGCAACAAGAGTGAGACTCCACCTCAAATAATAATAATAATAATAATACCACCAATAATGATGAAAGCTAATTTTATACTATTGAAACATTATACCTTATAATGTTTACCAAGTGTCAGGCACTTGTTCTAAGGACTTTACATATATTTCACTTAATCTTTGCAATGTTGTTAAGATAAATACTATAATTCCTATCTTATAGATAAGGAAACTGACTCTCAGAGAAGCTAAGTAATCTGTCCAAGGTCATATAGTAAGTGGCATAACTGGAATTTGAATTCTGGCTCCAAAATCAGAGAACTTAACCAACACTTTGTGCAGCCTCTTTGAGACAGAAGACAGCGTGCACTGGTCAATTTTTCCCTCAAGATACTGTAAACTTATGCTGTAACTAATGCCTTAATGGGAGATTGCTTCCCAAGAAGTTAGGTCACAGGTCATAGAACCTGGTCAACAGAATGGGCCAACTGGCATCTTGGAAAGACTGATGATAATATTTTCTCTTCTCTACCTTCCCTCACTTAGTCTCTGTTATGGTCTTTGGCAGCAGTCATGTGGGTCTGAATTATGCCAAACATAGGGTCCTGGAAACATCATTTTGCATGCAGTGGCCCCATTTGGTGGGAGTGGCTGCTGTTGTGAATGTGCTGGATATGTTGTTGATGTTGTGATAATCATTTTGTTTGCTTGGAAACAAGGCATATGAAAATGTTGGTGTAGACCTAATTCAACTTCTGAGGTCCTAAGGGATGACACCTACTCCAGGAGCCCAGACGGTAGCTGCTGGAGACATTCCAGCTCCAATCAGGCATCCAGAAGCCATCTGGCTGACACTGGGAAGAATAAAAATTAGGACTTTGATTTCTTTGCACTTTAACTTGAAGAGTTTGAAACTTTATTGGTTTTTAACTCAAATAGGTACGATAATTTGATCTTGAAATTTACTTCTGTGTGGACTTTAAAATTTTGGATTTTATTTGAAATTTTATTCTTTTAATTTTAATGTCTCCACAAAAAGTTGATAATGGGCAAGAGCTAACATTCAAATTCATCTCTATGTTATTGGAATTTTATGATGAAATATCCTGTACTTAATCTAATTTCAGAATCTCCAAAAAATTTATCAGAGAATATGCAACTATTTTGGACAGTATTGCTGGGCATAATTTGGGGTGGGAAATGAAATAGGAAGTGAACATTCAGTATGTCCAGAATGACCTTGGAGTCAATTTAATTAATGTAGTATTCTAACTCATTTCAGAACCACTAGGGTAAATTTAACAGTACTCATTATGATCTAGAAGGATCCACAAAGAACGAGGGTATGATTGTTGGAGTGGATCCTTCACAGAGGTCCTAACACACTAAGGATCTCCTCCCTTGAGAGGGAGAGTGACTCCTCTGGTTCACCATCATGTAATAATTAAGCCAAAGAAGTTAAGAGATCAAAAAGTTTGGAAATGTTAGGAGGAATGAGTGTGTTATTTAAAACCTCCCTCAAAATCAGACACTGTCTACATCTGTCTTCCATCTGAAATGCTTGTATAACATCAAATAGCTCATATATAATTAGTAAATAGAGGAATGATGTCAAAGTGATGCAGAAGTTTGGTTAATAAATATATGCTTTGCCCTAAACAAAGGAAACCAAAAGGGTAGGGGTAGAATTCTATTCCAAAATAGTTGTATATTCTCTGATAAATTTTTTGGATATTCTGAAATTAGATTAAGTACAGGATTAATATATTTCATCATAAAATTCCATTAACATAGAGATGAATTTGAATGTTAGCTCTTGCCCATTCCTTAAAGGAAGCCCCACTGGCCCAAATCTCCACTTTGCTTCCATCTGCATTGTCTCACACTCTATTGTTTTTGTGCAGCTTTAATATCTTCTAAAGCAGCACTCTGAGATGCCTACCCAGTGTTTACATTATCTCCTAAGTTAATCATTATTGTTTTAGGTAGTATTGTGGTTTTAAAGGTTAATAGATTTTTGAATGGTTTTCCCAAACCCTAGTTTCCCCATATCCCTGTTATTTTGGTGGGTGTGATTTTGCAGAATGTATTGTTTATGCATATATACATAATCGGCCTTCCATCTTATTGGGCTCCACATCCCTGGACTCAACCAAGTATGAATGAAAAATATTTTTAAAATAATAATAATAATACAGAAATAAAAATAATACAAGTTTAAAAACAATACAGTGTAACAACTATTTATATAATATTTACACAGTATTAGGTATTATAAGTAAGCTAGAGAGTAAAGTAAACAAGATGATGTGCATAGGCTATATGCAAATACTACACCATTTTATATAAGGGACCTGAGCAACTGTGGATGTTAGTATGGGGGAGGCCTCCAGTGACCAATCCACCACGGATACCAAGGAATAACTGTATATGTACCAGCATGTTGACCATCTGTAGGAATATGGCATCTGTACACAGTAGGTGAGTAGGTGTACTCCTTTCTACTGTAGAAAGGATAGATCTATACAAGAACCATAACAAAATAACTTTTTCACACGTAACAATAAAAATTTCTTTATAAAAATCTTCTGTGGTAGAGGCTGAATTCAGTAATGACTTCTTCCATGTGGCCTCACATAAATTAAACTCTCTCTTTACTGGAGAAAAAAAAAGCCAGGCTTGGGGGATCATGCCTGTAATACCAGCACTTTGGGAGGCCAAGGTAGGAGGTTAGCTTGAACCCAGAAGTTCAAGACAAGCCTGAGCAACCAACAGAGAGAGACTCCGTCTCTACAAAAATATTTTAAAAAGTAAGCACAGTGGCCTGCACCTGTAATCCCAGCTACTGGGGAGGCTGAGGTGGGAGGATTGCTTGAGCTTGGGAGCTCAAGGCTGCAATGAGCTGTGGTTGCACCACTGCACTCCAGCCTGGGCAACAGAGCAAGACCTTGTCTCAGGAAAAAAAAAAAAAAAATTGTCTATGGCTTAGAATAAAATCTAAAAACAAGCAATTTGCCAATCCTGTTGGTCTTTTCAAAGGTTTACTTGACAAAGTAAAAGTAGTTTAATATTATATCAAATGTGCTTATTTCTCTTAGCATAGAAGGAAAACTTGAAAGTATACCTAATTCCAAAAAAGAAGCAATAGGTAGGAGAAAATTTTTATTTTGTGTATCTGTTGCTTTTAGTCCTTGGTACAATTACACTTCTAATCTGTGCTTATAAATAAAAAGTAATTGCTATGATCTTAACATTAGACATTTTTAAAAGATTTTTTCTGATCTGATACAAAGCAAGAAAAAAAAGAGTCATACATCAAATCAAAAGAGTATGAGCATTTATTTGTTTAAATTAAAAGATAACTTTCACATAAAACTTGACCTTTCCCAAGTTGAAGTTCAGAAAACCATCCAACACAAAAGTTTAGGGACCTCAATAATTTGATGCATAACATCATAGAAACAAAGAAAAAAGAAGTTCAAAAACCTAATGTTAAGTGACTAGGGTGCTACAGACTGGAAGTTCCTCCAACAGGATTAGCTTCTTTAAATATTTTAAGTCCAGTGAACTTGTAATGCTTCCCCATGTTAGTGGTTGCACAGGCTAATTTCAGCTGGCATAAGCTTTTATAAGGATGCAAAAACAGAGGGCAAGGCATGCATTAAAATGTGATAATAGCACACTTCTGGGATACGTGAAGCATGAGGCATGAATCGGAATGCCTCTGGCATCCATGAAGTATCACGTCTCAGAGTCAGTGCTTTCCTGTTTTGATAAGTAATTCTGTTATACCATATTTGGGAGGAGAAAAATAAACTTTCTAAATATAAATCTTTCATCTTAACGAAGATCCCTTATAGTTTCATCTAGCAGTTTATTCAAATCTGATGTTTTAATTCCAGGTGAACTGGAAATAATTCAAGTCTAGATAGGGTATTAAGAAAACATGTTTATTTTTATTAATGCAAGTTTAAGAGCAATTTCAAAATATTGTTGATCATAAAGAAAATCTTAGCCAGAGTAATGGAAGAGGAGACAAAAATGCAAGAAAGAAAGAAATCAACTTTAATAATGACACTCTTATTAACCCCAAAGAACAAAAGGAAGGATTCTTTGTGTTACATGTTTTTCAGATAAATAATCTTACCTAATCCTTCTAGATAATGGGTAGGTATCTACAGGAGATTTGAAATCTTCAGATAAAAACATGTAATAAAATGAAAAATAGTTATATCTAATAAAAACATTTTTTAAAAGGCCAAGAAAAACAAATTTACTTTCTGAATACACACATATATAATCCTTGGCCAAAAAATTTGAGTTAGAAACAGTAAGTATCAAACTATCATAGTTATCATTCAGTAAGTATTAATTAAGGATGATAAATCAAGGAAAGAGTCTGCTTTTATATAGTACAAGTGAGAAAATGGGAAACAAATGGAAGTATCTGCTGTAGCCACATCCCAAAATCAATTCAGTTTTCTGAATCACTACCCTTGCAGTTAAAGGCATGTTATTTAATATCTCAGCCCTCCTCAAGCATGGAGTTAAAGTTTGGATGAAGTTATAGGACCATTTCAATAACACATTTAAACTCACAAATGTGGAATTTCTTTTCAGAGGCTAGCAAAACAAAACAGTACCTCTAGAGATATTAGATGGATATCTAATCTCTTTTGACAAAGACAATGAAATTACTTTAAAGTACATTTCATAACTTTTTTCTTGCCTGAAGATGAGCTACTTTTAATAGTATAACAGTGGAACCAACTAAATGTCCAAGAGTAGACAGTTTAATTCATTCATGCCACATTTATGAGTGTCAGCTATGTCCCAGGAACTGTGCTTATTACTGGTATTACAACAAAGATAGTGTCTGTTCTTGCCCTCTTTTATGTTACATTGTGGTAGAAACAGATCATGTGGGAGAGTGATATAAGATTCACTCAAAAATCCAAGTACTATTTATTCAGTGCCTGTTCCCAGGAAGTCTGTCATCTGGTAGGAAGGGTACATACATACAAAAAAGTAACAAAGCAATACAATAATTACATCATGTATGGAAAGTACTAGGAAAACAAATGGAGTTCTGACATAGACAAGACAGTAAAGTGGAAAGAGAGAGGGAGGCAGAAAGAGAAAGAGACAACAGAGTACAATGGTTAAAAGCGCTGCTACTGGAGCCAGCCTGCCAAGGTTTGCATCCCAACTCCACCACTTGCTAGTTGTGTGATGTTGAGCAAATTACCTAACTTCTCTGTACCTCAGTTACTGCAATAAATAGGAATTACAGTTTCTCTGAGAACTAAATGAGTTAATGTTTGTGATAAGCTTAGAATAGCGCCTGGTCCAGAATAAGTACTACCTAGTAGTAGAGTTGATAATGCAAGAACCTAGTGAGTGAATTTCTCTATTGTCAAATTAATTCCTAATCTGTCAATTCTGTGACAAGGGATATATACTTTGAGGGACTATGATGTGCCGGAGCCAACTTGTACCAGATTGCAAAAACCAATTGTTCTCATCTCTTCTCCAAATACTTTATTCAGTGAGTTAAAACCCTTCCCTCTGAACTCTGCATTCAGTGGTAGCTTGAGATTGGCCATGGTATGAGCACCTACACCATGAAGTTGCTAAGTGCTACAAATCAGGGTCTTTTTTTTTCAGAGCCAGTTGATAACATTTATCAGCATACTGCTGATATACACACTTAGTAGAGAGTAATGGGTAACTAGAGTTCTTCCTAGTGGTTCCTAACTGAACTACATTTAGTTTGGTATATTTGTTACATTTCATAACTTTTGAATAAGCTCTAGAAGTTGACCAAAACAGTTTTAAAACATCTATCTGATCATACAGTAACGCAACTTCTCATTTTTGTTTTTGGAAAGCTGTATCCTATATAAATTGGCTGTTACATTATAAAAATGTATTAATTACTTTTATTTAATTATGGTTTACTAAGGTTAAAATACCCATCAACTTTTTAAAAACTCCAAACTTGTGTTGAAATAGATTCCTAAAATCTTAATGTGCTTTCATGATTTTCCTTTGTATAAGAATATTTATCCATGTTATAATTAAACTATGTTTTATTATATGTTTTTCTTTTAAATGTTTAAAGTAAAAGCAAAATATAAATGTCTTTCAGAATATTATCAAATGGTTTACAAAATCTTTGCCACTTACCTTTTGAAATATCTTCAATTTTTCTGCCATACAAATCATAAAAATATCTGGCTGGTAAATTTAGATTCATTCTTATTGTGCAAGTATCTAAAACCTGTGCAGGAAAAAAAAATTATAAATAATTTAGTAAACTCTGGTTAAATTGAATACACATTTAAACTCTTTTCTATCCTACACAGCTATTAAAAATTATATTGTAAAATAAAATTTAATGATTTATAAAATGTTGTAATATATGAAATTTAAAAGCAGTTAAAATTGTTACATCCTAATTGTACCTGTGTGTGTGTGAAAAAACACATAAGTATTAGTAAAAAAGAAAGAAAGAAGATGCAACAAATATTAAATACTGGTTATCTATTATTTAATAAATGGTAGACCTTTAGAACTCTGAGGGATTTTTATCTTATTCTTGCAACTTTCTGTATGTTCCATTTATTTCACAATGAGAGAATATTACCATTTAAATTAGACTTTAAGTACCTACTTTCCTTAGCTTTTAAATGTTTTCCAAATGTCCCAAAATAAATAATAAAAATAGTCTGATCACAGTTCACCTTGATAACTTATGTTGTTTGGGTACTAAAAACTGAACTTAATAAATCGCATTTCAGGTTTTCCATGAATATGAGTCTCAAAGACTTTACCTTTAATGGCTTCTAATATGCACTCTCTTTTAATATTACAATATCATGACCTGTTCTTGTTATTTTACATGCAGCCCTTTGAACCCAGTGTGGCAATGATCTTTCCAACTTCAAGGAAGACTTAAACATGCTTCAGCTGGAAAAAAAGTTCTACTCACAAGGTGAGGAAAATTAAGGGAACAGAAGGGGTTTGAGGAGTGTCAGGTAACCTAAGGCAGGTTGTCAACAGGTTTTCAGAAGTAACTTCCAAAACATGAAATTTACCATATTCATCTAAAAATACAAAATATATTCCAAATTGAAATTGAAAGTGCTCTGCCATCCATTTTTTACTATTCCCAGCTATAATATTACTTTCCCACAACCAAGAACTACTACTGAAGGACAATGTGAATTATACTAATATGATTATAGTAAACAGAACATCTTTCAACTGCTCAAACCATCTTTCAGTTGCCGATACTACCTGTCTCTTTTTGCCCACTTCTGTCCCTACGTTATTATTGGAGCCCATAATTTAGTCCTAGCTTAACCAATTCATTAGCTTTGTGACAATGTATGTATTTCAATAGCTTAGTGTTTATATAGAGGCAAAGTTGTACTTTCCTTTCAGCCTGTAGAACAGCTTTCAAACATTGTGACTGATTTGGTTTATATAGTTGCTCTATCAAAAGACAGGTTGAATTTTAAAGGCAAATATTTAACTGACAAATTAATTTGACAAACTGGTCTTTCTTGGGCTGTATGTACCAGAGGTTCTCAGCCTTTATTCTACTCTACTCCTATACATAACTAATCATGTCCCCATGGACCACATACTCCCATGACCATTCAAAGGGTTGCATGTTTCTTGCACACTAGCTGCAATTCAGAGCATTAAGCAATTCAGAGCAATGTATTGCTGCTATTTTTCTCACAATCAAGAATGCATACCTGCTCATTATTAGGAACAATGTTATAGGAATTTTTTTTTTTTTTTTTTTTTTTGAGATGGAGTGTCACTCTGGTCACCCAGGCTTGAGTGCAGTGGTACGATCTCAGCTCACCGCAACCTCCGTCTCCCGGGTTCAAGTGATTCTCCTGCCTCAGCCTCCCGGGTAGCTGGGATTACAGGCATGCACCACCACACCCAGCTAATTTTTTGTATTTTTAGTAGAGACGGGGTTTCTCCATGTTGATCAGGCTGCTCTCGAACTCCCAACCTCAAGTGATCCACCTGCCTCAGCCTCCCAAATTGCTAGGATTAGAGGCGTGAGCCATCACGCCCAGACAGGAATATTCTTGAGCTTTCTAATTTATGAGGAAAAGATCATTCGCAACATCAATGCTTTACCTAGTTAAATAAGAAAGTACTTGCAAAGAATCTAACAACCCTGGTGATTCTCTAAATAACCCTGGTTATTCTTCCTGCCTTCTTGTTTACTCTTGTGGGTGAATTTCTTCAGTGACTACTGCCCACAAGTTCACCTAGGACCCCCATCCCATGGACTGAAAACTTTACTAAAGATGCTGGGAAAGCAATGTTCAAAATATAAGAAAAAAGTATCAGGAAAAGAAACTGGAGTTTGTCTGTGGCTTCAAACAAAAAGAAGAGTGGAACATATTGACTGACATTGGCATGGGATCCATGCTTGTTTTTATTTTAATACTCTAAT
The DNA here is from genome assembly GCF_028885625.2 of Pongo pygmaeus. NCBI lineage: Eukaryota > Metazoa > Chordata > Mammalia > Primates > Hominidae > Pongo > Pongo pygmaeus. The sequence continues at coordinate 36,077,682 of NC_072382.2, read as the reverse complement.
TAACACAGTTGGTGTCTGACTGGCAAAATTCTCCTGTCACTGGAGTGAAAGTAAAATGGATCACTTTCACCACCACTCTCATTGACAAAAATACTCAAGGGAGATAATTCAGTACAAATTGCTCCTTAGCCAATCATGTCTGAATACTATTAAGCATCTACAGTTGGTCTCATAGACCGTAAGCAAGACATAATCTCCTCTTTACAACCCCAAATTACTTATCTTTCCAGTCCTCATGTTCAGTTCTCAATTTCTTAATATTATGAAGTTATTACTGTATTTAAAAGTATAATGATGTCCTTTGGTACAATTTATATTTCCTAGTTATGAGTGAAGGTTCAAATATCTAAGTATCCTCTAAAGTTACAATTTACCAATTAAACTAAGTACAACTATAATCTACTTGAAGGTAGTCCCATTTACTTCAACCAAAATTTCAGGAATTAAAAAAAATTATTTTAAATATTGCTGCCTTTGAGTCTTAAAAAAATCAGTCCCTCCTTCCCTCCCCCTGTAGGAGTTCACAGTGTCTGCTGTTGCCATCTTTATGTCCATGAGTACCCAATGTTTAGATCCCACTTATAAGTGAGAACGTGTGGTATTTGGTTTTCTGTTCCTGCATTAATTTGCTTAGGATAATGGGTGTCCAGCTGCATCCATGTTGCTGCAAAGGACATACTTTCATTCTTTTTTATGGCTGCATAGTATTCCATGGTGCATATGTACCACATTTTCTTTATCCAATCCACTGCTGATGGGCACCTAGCTTGATTCCATATCTTTGCTATTCAGAACAGTGCTGTGATGAACATACGAGTACATGCATCATTTTGGCAGAATGATTTTTCTTTTGGATATAAATAACCAGTAATGGGATTGCTGGGTCAAATGGTAGTTCTGAGTTCTTTGAGAAAACTCCTTACTGCTTTCCACAGTAGCTGAACTAATTTACATTCTCACCAACAGTGTATAAGCATTCCTTTTCTCCACAGCCTTGCCAGTATCTGTTGTTTTTTTGACTTTTTCATAATAGACATTCTGACTGGTTACAACACTTTCTAACTCAAAGATTCCCCTTTTCATTGAGCTAAAACATCAGTAAAAATGTCTGTGCAAACCAAACCTTTTTGCAAGTTTTAAGAGTTAAATGAGTTTTAAAACTGGCATTAGAAAATCAAACACTAACATTTAATAATGTATGAACAACACTGTCATTCCTTCCTACTTGAAGAATGAAAAATCTTTGCAGTGTTTAAGCAATGCCAGCCTTCAGTAATCATTTTCTCAGAGTAGATTATCAGTGGTATGAATTAGTATCACTATAAGTTTCTGTTAAAAGCCCTGAAATGAAGCTTCTACTTGTAAGGTCATTCTTATAATTTACAATTGAAAAGTACATTATGGTGTCATCTTGCTGTAATATTAAGGTTAATTAAAATAGCATTTCCACTAATCTGTACCTGTTAAGCTTGTTAAAATATTACTTTTACAAATTCACATTTTGTTAATTCCTTTTTTTTTTTTTTTTTCTTTGAGACAGAGTCTTGCTCTGTCACCCAGGCTGGAGTGCAGTGGCATGATCACACCTCACTGCATCCTCAACTTCCCAGGCTCAGGCAATCCTACCAGGTCTTCAGCCCTCCAAGCAGGTGAGACAACAGGTGTACCACATGACACCCAGCTAATTTTTTAATTTTTGTAGAGATGGGGCCTAGCTATGTTGCCCAGGCTGGTCTCAAGCCCCCTGGTCTCAACTGATCCTCCTGCCTCAGCCTCCCTAAGTGCTGGGATTACAGGCATGAACCACTGCACCTGGCCTGTTAATTCCATACAGCTTAAATTTTAGAAACTCTTCTGATACTAAAATTTTACATCATCATGCTGTAAAACCAGAATCTTCTTGAAAAGCACCTTGGAAAAAATATTCCACAATGTTTTCAGTTTAATCTACTTGTTTACAGATCTGGGAGTCATCTCCACCTCCAGACATATCTAGTACAGAGTTTGCAGCTCCTGGAATGGCCAGAACCTCTGGGTTGCCACTACTTCAGTTCAGATGAGAGAGTATACTTAGACCAACATCACCGGAGGTCATATGAATGAGGTTAATAAGCCATTAGACCCAAAAATGTCAGTTCTCCTCAAAGACAGAGAACCATGAAACCTTTTAATATGGTTCTATGAGTTAATAATGCCTGGAAGCATAAGCCCCAACTTACACTTCCCCAACACACTCTCCTCAAAAGATTCTTTACTGTAGGAGTTAGCAAACTACAGTCCAAAGGCCAATTCCAGTCCATAGCCTGTTTCTGTGTGGCCTACAGGCTAAGAATGGCTTGTACATTTTGAATTCCTAAAACAGAAATCAAAAGATGAATCATACTTTGTGATAGATTTAAACATGAAATTCAAATTTAAGTACTGTACATAAAGTTTTCTTGTAAAACAGCCGCACTTGATCATTTACATATTTTCTATGGCTGCTTTCATGCTATAACAGCAAGGCTGAGATAGTTGCCACAGAGACCTTATGGCTTGCAAAACCAAAATTATTTTGTTTGCCTTTTATGGAAAAAGTTTTGCATCAACATTCACATGAAGCTCTATATTTTCCTGTTCTGTATAAATTAGCCTGAACTCCTTTATTCATTTCTAAAACTCTTCCATTGTGTACTCTGAAAACATCTCCCCTGATCAACAAATTTGACTAGATCCACAACCTCTTTTAAAAGAAACTAGGCTTTCCCCTGAGGTCACTAACTTCTTCAAAGCCCTCTCAAGTGGTGAGAATTTATTTTCTCCTATCACACAATCTCAAGTTTGGAAAGTGGTGTTACAATGCTATTTCAAGATAATTTCTCCCCAACCCTCTTATTGAGCAAAAACAAACAAGCGCTGTCCCCAGCACCCAGGATCTTGATGTTCAAGCATATCATCTTCTCTAACTCTAGTCATTCTTCCTCATTCTTAGATAACTTTTACCACACATAGCTTGCAAAATCCTAACTCTGGGCGACCTTCACTTTCCACTCTGTGTGCACACTGAGAGGCCTGGTGCTGCTGGACAAAGTCACACAACTGAACATATCAACATTACTATCATTCATGATCACCAACTTCCATGGTCCCTCAGTACTGCCCAGCCACTTCTATTTCATTTCTTTGGTCAAATTTCTCTCCCACTTTCCACAGAGTATTTCCAACCATCTCTAATCTGCTTACTTCCACCTAGCCTTTCCTTCCCTAATTGCCTCTTCATTTTCAGCAGATGACATGATCTCCTATGTCAGAGAGAAATTTGAAGCCTCATCTTACTGCTATCAAAGCTATAAGCCTACTTATTTCTACAGCCATCCACTCTTTTTCCTTCTAGTTATATTACAAGAGTTCCTGCTCCTATCTAAGGCCAATATTCCACTTATGCTTTCAATTATGTATGCTCTCAGCTTTTAAAGCAGTTTATATTATCCATCATTTCTTCTCTCTCACGTATATTCATCTACTGCTTCTCAACTAGACTGTTACCACTGATATTGAAATGTAGTCTTTTCTATCTTGAAAATTAAATCTCCCCATACCTACCTGATATCTCCCTCTAGCTACTCCTCAACTTTACAGCTAAATGTCTTAGATTTGTCCATGCTCTCTGTTTCTTTTCCTTTCTCCCATTCATTCTCAGCCTGTTCCAGTTTGGCTTTTTAACCATCATTTTACTGAAATAATTCTCACAATGATTACCAATTACTACTATATTGACAAATTCAAAGGACATTTTAAAATTCTTACTTGTATGAGCATTGTATTACTCCATTATCATGCTGCTGATAAAGACATACCCGAGACTGGGCAATTTACAAAAGAAAGAGGTTTAGTGGACTTACAGTTCCACATGGCTGGGGAGGCCTCACAATAATGGTGGAAGGCAAGGAAGAGCAAGTCACATCTTACATGGATGGCAGCAGGCAGAGAGAGAGCTTCTGCAGGGAAACTTCTCCTTATAAAACCATCAGACCTCAGGCCAGGCATGGTAGCTCATGCCTGTAATCCCAGCACTTTGGGAGGCCAAGGCAGGCAGATCACGAGGTCAGGAGTTTGAGACCAGCCTGGCCAACATGGTTGATTCCCCATCTCTACTAAAAATACAAAAATTAGCTGGGTGTGGTGGCGGGCACCTGTAATCCCAGCTACTCAGGAGGCTGAGGTGGGAGAATCACTTGAACCCAGCAGGCAGAGGCTGCAAGTGAGCCAAGATCATGCCATTGCACTCCAGCCTTGTTGACAGGGTGAGACTCCATCTAAAAAAAAAAAAAACCACCAGACCTGATAAGACGTTTTCACTATCACAAGAACAGCACGGGAAAGACCTGCCACCATGACTCAATTACCTCCCACCAGGTCCCTCCCACAACATATGGAAATTCAATATGAGATTTGGGTGGGGACATAGCCAAACCATATCATTTCACCTCTCAAATCTCATGCACCCCTCCCAAATCTCATGTCTTCACATTTTGAAACCAATGATGCCTTCCCAACAGTCCCCCAAAGTCTTAATTCATTTTAGCATTAACTCAAAAGTCCACAGTCCAAAGTTTCATCTGAGACAAAGAAAGTCCCTTCCACCTATGAGCCAGTAAATTAAAATAAAAAGCAAGTTAATTACTTTCTAGATAAAATGGGGGTACAGGCATTGGATAAATACAGCTGTTCCAAATGGGAGAAATTGGCGAAAACAAATGGGCTGCAGGCCCCATGCAAGTCTAAAATCCAACAGGGTGGTCAAATCTTAAAACTCCAAAATGATCTCCTTTGACTCCATGTCTCACATACAGGTCATGCTGATGCAAGAAGTGGGTTCCCATGGTCTTGGGCAGTTCTACTCCTGCAGCTTTGCAGGGCACAGCCTCCCTCCTGGCTGCTTTCATGGGCTGGTGTTGAATGTCTGAAGCATTTCCAGATGCCTGGTGCAAGTTGTCAGTGGATCTACCATACTGAGGTCTAGAGGATGGTGGCCTTCTTCTCACAGGTCCACTAGGCAGTGCCCCAGTAGGAACTCTGTGTAGGGACTCACAAGCTGCTAAGGCTTGGGGCTTGCACTCTCTGAAGCCATGGCCTGAACTCTACATTGGCCCCTTTCAGCCATGGCTGGAGCAGCTGGGATGCAGGACTTGGTGCCCAAGTCCCTAGACTGCAATGTAGTATGGGACCCTGGCCCCGGCCCACGAAACCATTTTTTCCTCCTAGGCCTCCAGGCTTGTGATGGGAGGCATTGTTGTGAAGACCTCTGACATGCCCTGGAGACATTTTCCCCATTGTCTTGGGGATTAACATTCAGCTCCTCATTATTTATACAAATTTCTGCAGCCGGATTGAATTTCTCCTCAGAAAATGGGATTTTGTTTTCTATTGAATTGTTAGGCTGCAAATTTTCCAAACTTTTATGCTCTGCTTCCTTTATAAAACTGAATGCTTTTAAAGGTACCCAAGTCACATCTTGAATGCTTTGCTGCTTAGAAATTTCTTCCACCAGATACCCTAAATCGTCTCTCTCAAGTTCAAAGTTCCACAAATCTCTAGGGCAGGGGCACCATACCAGAAGTCTTTTTGCTAAAATATAACAAGTCACCTTTGCTCCAGTTCCCAACAAGTTCCTTATCTCCATTTGAGACCACCTCAACCTGGACTTCATTGTCCATATCGGTATCAGCATTTTGGTCAAAGCCATTCAACAAGTTTCTAGGGAGCTCCAAACTTTCCAATTTTGTCCTATCTTCTTTTGAGCTCTCCAAACTCTTTCAACCCCTAACTGTTACTCAGTTCGAAAGTCGCTTCCACATTTTCAGGTATCTACAGCAGCACCCCACTCTTGGTACCAATTTACTGTATTAGTCCATGTCACGCTGCTGAGAAAGACATACCCAAGAGTGGGCAATTTATAAAAAAAAGAGGTTTAGTGGGCTTACAGTTCCATATGGCTGGGAGGCTTCACACTCATGGTAGAAGGCAAATTGGAGCAAGTCATGTCTTACATGGATGGCAGCAGGCAGAGAGAGAGCTTGTGCAGGGAAACTCCTCCTTATAAAACCATCAGATTGCATGAGACTAACTATCATGAGAATAGCATGTGAAAGACCCACCCCCATGACTCAATTACCTCCCACCGGGGTCCCTCCCACAACATGTGGGAATTAAAGATGAGATTTGGGTGGGGACACAACCAAACCATATCAAGCATGAACAAATCCTGAGATACAAGAATCCACTATTTTTTCTCCTGCTTTCTGGTCTTCTTCATAGGATCATGCATATTCATTCACTGGGGCTTATCAAGATAAGTCCTAGCCTTCTTTCTGCCCCTCTCTTAAGGCAGTCTAAATGGTACCCCAACATTTCATCTTCCATTTACATACTGACAACTCCCAAATTGATATGTTTCTTTTATTCATCAATTCAAAATATTATTGACTACTACTATCTTCCAAGTGCCTGGATTTGGCAGTGAGTAAAACCAGCCAGGTTCTTGCTCTCATGGAGCTTTCAGTCTAGTGCTGGACAAAGACATTTATAAAATGATCATATCATTAAATGTGGAGTAGGTGGCATAAGGAAGGCTTCTGAGAAAAGATAAACTGGATTTATCTGGAAACAAGTGGAGGATATTGAGAGTGGGGAACTATTTCAGAGAACACAGCATATGAAAAGGCTCCATGGCAGAGCAAGCAGGATGTATTCCAGGAATTGAAAGGTCAGCATATGAAAGGGGAGAGTAGCCTCACAGGAAAGGAAAGAAGCCTTCCTTATGCCACCTACTCCACACACATTTAATGATATGATCATTTCACAAATGTCTTTTTTTTTTTTTTTTTGAGACAGAGTCTCACTCTGTCAGCCAGGCTGGAGTGCAATGGCACGGTCTCTGCTCACTGAAACATCTGCCTCCCAGATTCAAGTGATTCTCCTGCCTCAGTCTCCCAAGTAGCTGGGACTACAGGCATATGCCACCATGCTAAGCTAATTTTGTATTTTTAGTAGAGATAGGGTTTCACTATGTTTGCCAGGCTGGTCTTGAACTCCTGACCTCATGATCCACCTGCTTAAGCCTCCCAAAGTGCTGGGATTACAGGTGTGAGCCACCACACCCGGCTTTATTTTACAAATCTCTTTGTCCACCACTAGACTAAAAGTTCCATGAGAACAAGGCCATGGTTGGTTTTGCTCACCACCATATCCAGGTACTTGGCAGACATTAGTAGTCAAAAAATATTTTGAATTAATGAGTAAAAGAGTTAATATATATTATTTCTAATTTAAACTCATTTTAGTATAAATATCTTTTGATCAAGATTCTGATAAGCTAGCAAAAAATTCTGACTGCTTTTATAAAATTATGCTGTAAAGTATGCATAATTCCAGAAGAATTTTTTTCAAATAAACCAATTCTTTTTAGTACCAGAGCACTGACTTTTTGCAAGTCCTAGGAAATAAAATAAGAAAACCTCTTCACGTGTGTAGTAACACTGTTGGCTACCTATCCAATATCCATTCTCCACCCTCATCCTTACTATACTGATTTTGTTTAGGTATACAATCTTCTCCCTTTTGACTCAAGGAAGACTACAATTATCTTTCTGTTGTTGTTGTTGTTGTTTGCTTTTCTGTTTTTTTGAGACAGAGTTTTGCTCTTGTTGCCTAGGCTGGAGTGCAATGGCTTGATCTCGGCTCACTGCAACCTCTGCCTCCCGGGTTCAAGTGATTCTCCTGCCTCAGCCTCCCGAATAGCTGGGATTACAGGTGTGCACCACCACACCCAGCTAATTTTGTATTTTTAGTAGAGACAGGGTTTCTCCATGTTGGTCAGGCTGGTCTTGAACTCTTGACCTCAGGTGTTCCACCTTCGTCGGCCTCCCAAAGAGCCACTGTGCCCAGCCTACAATTATCTTGATGTGTCTAAATTACCTATTGTAGTCTCACACCCCTTGTCAGTGAATGGCTTAAGATGGACACATAACCCAGTTCTGGCCAGTAAGACATAAGCAGGGGCTTCTGGGAAAGGCTTAATCATTCATAGAGAAGAGATGGTCCTTTTGTGCCTCTGTATATAGTTATACCTGGCTGTGCAGCCATCTTGTTACCAACATATGAAAGAGTAGAAACTCCAGAAAACTGTAGCGATCACAGCTGGAATTCTGTCATACTATGCTTGGTGCTGCCCTACCTCTGGATTTCTTGCTTCCTTTTTGCTTAAGTCTGTTTGAATCGGGAATCTGTTATTTGCAGCTAAAGTCATCCTAACTGACAGAAAAATACATTTTTTTGTCCCATGTTCCTCAAATGATGAAAATCTATTCAGCTAATTCAGTGAGTATTTGTATACCAAATAGATTACAACAGTATTCACTATATAAACCTAAAAAGCAAACCATTTAATTAAAAATCTAGGGAATAATTTTAGATGAAATTTATCAAGCTGAAAATTATGAAAATGAATGGATAATTGTGAAACTAATCATTTGGATTACTAAAAATACTTCACCTTTGGCAATTAATTGTACTTGCTCAGTAGAAGAGAACTACCATTTATTATGATTATTTTGAGAAAGGGAATCTGTTTTTACAGAATTTTTTTTTTTTGCTAACTGAAAGGCTGTCAAATAGTTTATGAATTTTCAAAGAATTAAAATGTAATAAAATGCCATGGCATAAGTCTCTGCTCAGGCCAACGTTTTACAAAAATGACTTATAATCAAAATTATTATCATTATGTTAACCAGAAAATGCCAGAAGATTGGGCTAAATTTGTACCCATCTTATTAAGTACCTTAAAGGTACTTTTCTGAATAAAATCCTAGAGCTAAATATGCTGGCCTGTTATTTGTCTTATTCTCATAAAGATAAGTGAAAGAATGCACACCAAATCTAGTTATTTGCTTGCACTAGTAATGAACATAAATATGATTTGAAAAGGCAACTATTTCTCATGAATTTGTGTTCTGTGGTGTTTTGGTATTTTATTTTTAGAATGTGAATGAGAAGTAGATAACCAGAGGAAATTTTCTTAAGAATAATTAAATGAACCAGATTACAATTCTAATCATATTATTATTTTTGTTTGTTTTTAAAATCTACTCTATTGGTTTATAATGTACATGAAATAAACTGTACCTATTTTAAGTAGGTGCAGTTGATGCAGGTAAAACAATGTATATCCGTGTGTAACTACCACAGTGAATATATAGAATATTCCCACCACCTTCCAAAATTCCTCATGTTCTTTTCCAATTATAACTCAATACTCCTGGACCTAAGTCACCAATAATCTGTTTTTTTTTCATTAGAGAATTGTTTGTCTGTTCTACAATTTCATGGCACATAATATTTTGTACCTGGTTTCATTCATTTACCACAATGCTCGTTCCTTTTTATTGTTGAAAAATAGTCCTTGACATAAATATATCATAATCTTTTATCCATTCACAAGTATATGGACTTTTTTACTGTCTGTAGTTTGGCTAATTGCAAATAAAACAACTATGAACATTCACTTAGAAGTTTTTGTGTTGACATATGTTATTTATCTTGGTATATATCTAAAAATGAGATTGCAGGATTGTTTTAAGTGTAAGCTTAACTTTATATGAAAGTATCAAACTGTTTTGCCAAGTGGCTGTATCATTTTGCATTCTTATCAGCTAAATACAAGATTTGCCATTTCTCCACATTTTCACCCACTTGGTATTGTCAGTCTTTTAAATATTAGTCATTCTAATGTGTGTATAGTGGTAACTCCATGGATTTAATTGCATTTCCTTGATGATTAATAATATTGAGCATCTTTTCATGTGCTAATGGTTGATTTCTATGTCTTCTTAGTAAAATGCCTCATTCACATCTTTTGACCTATTTTTGTATTGAGTTGTTTGTTTTCTTACTGTTGAGGTTTCAGAAGTGTTTATATATTCTGAACCAAAGTTTTTTGTTAAATACGTGTTTTCTGGATATTTTCTCTCATTCTGTGGCTTGCCTTTTCATTTTTATAATGCTGTATTTACAAGAGCAAAAGTTTTTTGATTCAGACAAAGTATAATCAATTTTTGTTCATATTTTTCGTGTCCTAAGAAATATTTACCTACCCAAGGTTGCAAAGGTTTTCTCCCACGTTTTTTCCGAGAATTAGTATAGTTTTGTTCTTTATAATAAGATCTGCGATCAATTTAAATCAATTTTCATGAATGGTTGTGAGGTAAGTTCTTATCACACAGAAATATCCAATTGTTTCAGCAATATTTATCAAAAACACTGTCTTTTTCCCCATTGAATCACTCTATCAAGAATGATTTACCCACGTATGTGTGGGTCTATTTCTGAACTCTCCATTTTGTTTCTTTGCTCTTTATGTGTATTCGTATTCCCATAACATCCTATTTTGATTATTTTAGCTTTATAATAGATGTTGAAAACAGGTAGTGTAAATGGAATACTATTCCGCCTTTAAAAAGGAGAAACTCTTGTCATTTGCAGCAACATGGATGAACCTGGAGGGCATTATGTTAAGTGAAATAAGCCAGGCACAGAAACACAAATACCACATGATTTCACTTATATGTGAAAACTAAAAAAGTCAAACTCACAGAAGCAGAGAGTAGAATGGTGATTACAGGAGACTGCAGGGGGAGTGGGAGGACTGGGAAGATATTGGCTAAAGTACACAAAATTTCAGTCAGACAGGAGGTATGAGTTCAAGAGAATGATTGTATATCATGGTGACTATAGTTAATAACAGTATATTATATACTTGAAAATTGCCTAGAAAGTAGATTTTATGTATTTTTATGACAAAAAAAGATAAGTATCTAAAGTAATTCAACTGTTAATCAGCTTGGTTTCTCCATTCCACAATGTAGGCATATTTCAAATCATCATGTAGTATACCATAAATATATACAATTTTTATTTGTCAATTTAAAAAATAAATAGCAATAATAATAAATAAATACTAAAATACAACTTTTTAAAAGAAATCAGGTAGTATAAATCCTCCAAATTCGTTCTTGTTTAAAACTGATTTGGCTATCTAATTCCTTTGCATTTCTAGCATTTCCACATATATTTTAGAAATGTCTTGCCAATTTATGCCCCTTTCCTCAAAGAAAAGACTGGTTGAATTTTGGTGAGTATTGTGTTGACTATATAGATCAATTTGCAGGAAATTGGCATCATAATAATTTTGAAGTTTCCAGTCCATGAACATAGTATATCTCTTGGGCCTTCTTTCATTTCTCTCAGCAATTATTTGTTGTTTTCACTGTATAAGTCTTGCACATATTGTGTTAAATGAATAGTTAAGTATTTCATGTGTTTGAGTGTTGTGGTATTGGATTTTTACATTTCATTTTCTTTTTTTATTTTTTTGTGTGTATATCTCCTCTATTTTAATCCTTTTAAGTTGGCAAAAGCACTATTCCCGATCACAAATACACAGCAGTTATACAGTTTTATGTTTCTGAATGGCTGTTTAAAGACAATCCTAAATTATCACTTAGTTTGACTTAGATTGTAAAGAATTTAAGAAGGAAGTTTATAAGACACATGCACATGTATGTTTATTGTGGCACTGTTCACAATGGCGAAGACTTGAAGCCAACCCGAATGCTCATCAATGATAGACTGGATAGAGAAAATGTGGCACATATACACCATGGAACACTATGCAGCCATAAAAAAGGATGAGTTCATGTCCTTTGCAGGGACATGGATGAAACCATCATTCTCAGAAAACTAACACAAGAACAGAAAACCAAACACCACATGTTCTCACTCATAGGTGAGAGCTGAACAATGAGAACACATGGACACAGGGAGGGGAACATCACATACCACAGCCTGTCAGGGGCTGGGGGGCTAGGGGAGGGATAACATCAGGAGAAATACCTAATGTAGATGACGGGTTGATGGGCGCAGCAAACCACCATGGCACGTGTATACCTAAGTAATAAACCTGAACGTTCTGCACATGTATCCCAGAACTTAAAGTATAATAAATTAAAATAATAATAATAATAAAAGGTTATCTGTAATTTTTTATTATGTAATAGGAATTACATAAAATTATTTCTCAAACATTAAATCAATTTTGCCTGCCTAAAATAAACTCAATTTAAACATAAAAAACTTGCTATTTTAGAAGCATATGACCTTATAGATCATCTATAAAATGTGAGAAGTGTTAAATAACCTTTGATATATTACACATAAACCACACTAAAATTCCTTTCAGTAAGTAAAAGGAACCATTTTAAATACAGGGAATTGTAATTAGATTGGCATAGTTAGGGCCAAAAATATAAAGTAGACGTTGCTACCTTATCTATCTTCAACCCTTGCCTTTAAGAGGCAAATGAACACAAAACACAGGTGAATCTTGCTTGGTTCTGAGACAGTGAAGGAATTTCCCCAGTATTTAAATATATTCACATAACCAGTTATATAAATCTAAATATAAAACCAATCACCAGTAAGTTTTAAGATGGCACTCACCATCTTTGTGAAAAGGTGAACATTATTAATGAAGTCTAATCATAGCTTTAGAAGGGGTAAACAGTGATAGCATTTACTGAATTGGAATTACTATTAAAATTCAAAAACTGAACATATTCATTTAACCAGAAGCTAGTCTTAGTTTTAAATCAGGACTGCCCAACAAAATATTCTGTCAGTTATTCATGACCTGAATTCTGGTGTATGAAATCTATTAAAGTATGGTACACATAAAAAAGTCATGAGACATTTCTGTTTTGTAATAAATAAGGCAGTGGCAAATTATTACTCATTTAGTAGCTTTTTTAAGACAAGCTAACAAGTCTTCCCTTTCTGCCTTCTTCTTAATGCCGGCAAAGATCATTTTTATTCTAGGGATGTACTTCTTGGGACTCTCCAAATACTTCATCAGTGTATCCTCTCCCCAGGTGATGCCTTTGTTTTTACTGGCATCTGTGTAAGTGAATACAATGGCCTGACCTGTCTTCTGCCTGAAGAGACCATGGAGATTAGGCCCAGTCTTGTGCTTGCCTCCCTTTTCCATGGTGTGGCACTGGGCACACTTCTGAACAAAAACTCTTCTTGCCTTTCTCAACATCACCCATATTTAATTCCCTTTTTCGTCACAACGAAGGTTCCCGCTCTGAAGCTAGACGTCCCACTCTCCTTAAATTTCATTTTCTAATTGTCACTAGCATATAGAATTTAACTGACCTTGTATCCTCCAAATTTGCTGAATGTATTCCTTAGTTCTACTAGCTTTTATATAGGTCCTTTAAGGTATTTGATGTTCTTATCACATTGTCTATAAATAAAATAGTTTTTATTTCTTCCTTTCAAATTTATGCCCTTTTTACTGCTTTTTTCTTGCCTTATCACAGGGTAGGGCCCCCAATAGCATGTTAAGCTGAAATGAAAAGAGAGGACATCTTTGCCTTGATCCTGATCTTAGAGGAAAACAGTTCAGTCTTTCATCATTAGGTATGCAGTTAAATCAGTGTTTAGTAGACATTCTTGACCAGATTGAAGAAATTCCCTTCTATTTCAAGTTAGCTATGAAAATTTTTTTTTGTTTTTTTAATAAGTGAATATTAAATTTTGTCAAATTCCTCTCCAATAGCTACTGAAATGAGCATATGGCTTTTTCCATATTCTCTTAAGGCGGTCAACTACATTGTCTGTTGTTAAACCAACTGATATGGTTTGGCTCTGTGTCCCCACCCATATCTCATCTTGAATTGTACTCCCATAATTCCATTTTGTGGGAGGGACACAGTGGGAGATAATTGAATCACGCGGGCAGTTTCGCCCATACTGTTCTTGTGGTTGTGAATAAGTCTCACAAGACCTGATGGTTCGATAAGGGGAAACTGTTTTGCTCGGCTTTCGTTCTCTCTCTTGCCACCACCATGTGAGACGTGCCATTTGCCTTCCACAATGATTATGAGGCTTCCTCAGTCATGTGGAACTGTAAGTCCAATAAATCTCTTTCTTTTGTAAATTGCCCAGTCTCAGGTATGTCTTTATCAGCAGCATGAAAACAGACTAATACACCAACTTTGCATTCCTGGGATAAAACTCACTTGATCATGATGTATTGTTGGATTTGATTTGTTAATACTTTATGAAGGAATTTTGCATCTATGATTAGGAGGATGTTGGTATGAATTTTCTTTTCTAGTAATGTCTTCATAATGCTAGTCTCATCATGTGAGAGGGGAAGTTTTCCTGTTTTCTCTATTTTCTAAAAGGTTTGTGTACAACTGATACTATTTTCTCATGAAAGGTTGATAAAATTCAACAATGAGATCATTTGGTCTTGGAATTTTGTTTTTTGAAAAGTTTTTAATTATAAATTTGATTTATTTAATACATACAGAGATTTTGAGATACAAATTTTCTTCTGTCTCAGTTTTGGTAATTTATGTTGTATTAGAGTTCTATATCTAGAAGGACAAGATTAATAGGATAGGTGTATATATGAAAGGGAGTTTAATGTCTATCAAAGATAATATATATAATGTCTATTAAGGGACAATATATATAATATTAAATATAATCGATTAAGATAAATATATGAAAGGGAGTTTAATGTCTACATTAAACAACTCTCCACAGCTGGAGAGTGAGTGACCTGATATATTTGTTTATTTATTTCTAATTTAATTCTTTTGGAGCCAGGAAACATACTTAAAATAATTTTAATCCTTTTAAATGTAGTGGGAATGGCTCAATAAGCAGCAAAGGGTCTATAAAAGTGAATGTACCAGGTACATTTAAAATAATTTCTTTGTGCATACCCAAATTTGTTTCCGGTATCATTTTCTTCCAGTGAAAAATATCCTTTAATATTTCTCATAGTTTAGGTCTGCTGGACACATGTGCTTCATATGCCGTTTGCCTGAGAATGCTTTTATTTCAAAGATTTTTTTAAGATATTTTCACTGTAATATAAAATAATAAGATAACCAGTTTTTTCTTTCAGCGCTTTAAGCATATTATCTCTCTCCACACTTTAAAGATATCTGCTATCTTCTGTCTTGCATTATTTCTAAAGAGAAGTCAGCTTTTATTCTTACATATGTATCCCTGTAATGTGTTTCCTCCCCTCTGGTTGCTTTTAAGCTTTTCTATTTATCACTGTTTACAGCAATGTGATTTATGTCCTTAATCTATCTTTCTGCTAGAGGTGCATTGAGCTTCTTAGATACGTGAGTTGTTTTCCATGAACCATGAACTCAGGAAAAATTCTGGCCGTTATTACTTCAAATATTCACAGCCTTCTCAGTCTTTCTAGGGCTCCAATTATACGTCTATTAGACTCACTGATACAATCCCACAAGTTACTGACACTCAGTCCTTGTTTTCAGCCTTTTCCTTCTGCTTCTCTACACTGCAGTTTGGATAGCTTTATTGCCCTGTCTTGTAGTTCACAGATCTTTTCTCCTCTAATATCTAACCTGCTGTTAAACCCAGGTTTTGTTTTTTTTGTTTGTTTTTTTACAGTTAAGATATTGTATTTTTTAGAACTAGAAGTTCCATTGGTTCTATTTTAAGTTTCCAGTTCTCTTCGCATTATATTCATGTTTTTTTTTAATACGTGAACATATTTATAATCACTGTTTAAATGTCTTTTTCTGTTAACTCTATTTTGGGGTCTGTTTCTATTGACCAACTTTTCTTCTGGATATAAATTACCTTTACTGGAATCTTCATCAATTTGTTTAACAAGTTCAACAAGACCTCTCCTCTCCAACTGGTCAAAATGCAAATGCATCCTTACCCTGCACATACTCCCATACTTGTTTCCCTTTTACATCCTAATTAGCTGTTCTTTTCCTGGCAGTTGTTTGTGTCAGGCCTTGTGGAGTTCACCCTATGCATAAGCAACTTAATAGTCAGCCAAAGACATGAGGGGATGCTTACACAAAATTTGAGAACTATTCTACAAATAGCTCCCTCTTATGGTATTGCCCTGCAAATTTCAGCTACCTAGAACTTTGATGTCTTTCTTTTCAGTTTATGGGAAACACTGTGCTTTTCTTAGATTCTCTCTTCTCTCTCTCTCTCACTCTTTCCCTCCCTCCCTCTCTCTCTCTCTACTACGATCCATAAATTGCCTCCAGGTACAAAGACATAGTGAACTTTAGGACTCACTTCAACTTTTCCCCTTCTCTTAGGCATTACAGCTGATGCGTCCTGTTGTCTAATACCTAAAAATTGTTGTCACATATTTTGTCCAGTTTTTCAGTTGTATAGAATGGAATGGCCAGTCTGATACTAATTACTCCAAGTAGGAAATAATGGTTATGTTAAATCATTTTTAAGACAGGACACATTAGGAATTAAAATTTAAGAAAAAGTAATATTAAGAGAAGTTTTGAATAATAAATAATATTGCTCTTAAAAATCAGAAATGGGTTATAGTACTAGCTATTTCACTTGATACACTTTGGATATGGCAGTTAGCTTGTCTAAGTTTCAGTTTTTTGAGTAGCTTGACTAGAAGACTTCATAAAATCCTGTGATTCTAATGTTCAGAAACTTGATAAAGTTCATCAAAGATTCTTTAATGATAAGGTATGCATGGACACTAATCTAATAAACACTTCAATGTAACCATTATTGTTATATGTTCTTAACAATTAAAATATGTTAAAATATAAAATGTACATATAAAAACTATAAAATAATTTTAATAAAAAACACAGAAATACATTTTAACTTTCAAATTTAATATCATGTTTATGTCTTTTTTTTTTTTTTTTTTTAAATGGAGTCGTGCTCTGTCGCCCAGTCTGGAGTGCAGTGGCGTGATCTTGGCTCACTGCAGCCTCTGCCTCTAAGGTTCAAGAGATTCTTCTGCCTCAGCCTCCCAAGTAGCTTGGATTACAGGTGCCCGCCACCATGCCCAGCTAATTTTTGTATTTTTAGTAGAGACAGGGTTTCACCATGTTGGCCAGGCTGATCTCGAACTCCTGACCTTAGGTGATCCGCCCACCTTGGTCTCCCAAGGTGCTGGAATTATAGGCATAAGCCCCCGCGCCCAGCCATGTTAATGTCTTAACTGCTCCTAAATAATATTAAGGACTATCCTTAACTACCATCAGTAAAGTAAATGAATCTTTAGACTGATAATTCTCATTTGTTTTTATTTCCATTAACTACACTCTTTTTTCTTTTTGCTTTTTTTAGAATTTCATTTAAAAAAACTCTGACTATAAATAATTACTTATAATATTCTAAAATAACTCAATTGTATATAGAAATTCACATTAAATAATGAAAAGGCAACTGACTATTCATAGAATCTTAAGAATAAACCATATTATCAAATTCCATATTTTTAAAACTCTTCTTTTGTGTTTTTAATCAGATATTAATCTCTGATTTTAAAAACTAGCCCAATTTTTAAATAACAATAATAAGTTATATCAATGGACTTTTCTTCATATTTCATAAAAAGCTCTTCAAAGAAGTTCCAACATACTAATCATGCATGACCTCCTCTGTCAGAATCCATGTTGAGCATCCTTAATCAAATTTTGCTACCCCAGATTCTCCTTTTTGAATCTCTTAAGATACTCTCTAAATTATTTTACCCACACTATTGGGAAAATCTCTGCTGCCATAGTTACTAAATTGTGTGTGAACATTCTGCAATCATACCATTATATTGTGTTATTTCAGTTGAATTGGGCCTTTCTTAAGCTTGAAAATTTTCTTAATTTTTTGTTTAAGCTTGTTAAGTTTTTTTATTAATAAATGGTAAACATCATAGAAATATATATTTCTCCTGGCTTAAAGGCATCTGATAAAGTCTATTGCTTTTCTATACCTTGACATCCATATAGGAGTAATTCCCTCAATACTTACATGTTTTTTCAGTAATAACAGGAAAAAGTAATTACAATGAAATATGTTCACATATAAAATATAAAGGGAGTATTTTTTTCCTAAGCCAGACTTGCTACATATAACCACTCTTTTTCTGCCAACTTGTAGATGTTTTCTATTTCCTGATTTCTGAACTCCTACACTCATTCTAATCTAACAACTAGTTATCTAATTTCCCCCAACCTCTTTTATTCTGTCTCACACGTTATTTTTTTCTCTTAAACTACATGAGAAGTACAGGAGAACAAGCAAAAAGGAAGTCTATGAAGATTTCCCTCAATTAGTAAGTTCGAAGTTTTAGAATACTGGAATAAGAATTCTCAAACTTTAGAGTAGCTAGGAATCATTTGGAGACATTTGTTGAAATTCAGATTCCCAGGGCCCACACTCAAGAATTCTTAACTCAATAGGCTTTAAGTGGGGCCTAGGAGTCTGATTTTTAACAGAAAGGCCAGACGATTCTGATGCAAGTGTTCTGTGGACCACACTTTGAAAAAAACTGTGGTCCTTTTGCCTACAGTAAGTATATGACGCCTCTAGGTAACGGAGGAAAAGTATTCTGTTCTCGTTGAAGTAAGCTAACACTATATTATTCATAGCATATATATATGTCATAATATATAACACTATATTACTATATAGCACAAATTATGCTGCATAAACCCCAAGAAATTGGGCAAAACAATTGGGATAGGAAGAAAATATTAGAATTATTCATTTTTATCTATAAAAATCAATAATTATGAATCAATTATTATTAATATTAAAAGATTGACACTTAACATATTTTCCAAAAAAAGAGAACCAGAAAGGTGGGAAGATAATTAAGTGGTAAATGATTTAGCAGACTAGAAAAGTCAAAACTTAAACTAGTAAAAGTAAATTTTACTTGTATTGCAGTACCCCAAAAAGGCTCATAAATTTGAGATATCAGGTACATCTAAAAGTTGGGCTGAAAACAGGTTGACTATATAGAAAACAGATAAACATCCAGAACCCTTCCCACATCAACCAGTCAGGCAACTATACTTTTGCTATCAGAAGAGTAGACATGAGATTTGCTCTCTGGAGAGACTAAACCTCTTACTGAAAAGAGGATAATTAAATGAAAATCTACATATTGAAAGTGAAACTCTTAGCCCCCTTCTCCACTTGGCTAGTACATTGCTCAAATTGGCAGACTTTATGTGGTGAAATTGATTAACTCCAGAGAAAAGACACTGATAATTAGGAACCCAACCCCAATGAAAAATACTAGTCAAAACACTCTCCAGTGAAATCCATCTGTCAATAACACAAACCTATGCTCACAACTTTTCAACCAACATTTTTGTTCTTCACTTTTAAATATTGAGGAGTAACTCATATTTAAAGTAAGTCTGTAACATTAAAGACCAAAATCAAATAAAACAAAAGCAATGCCCCACCCCGCAAAACAAAACAAAACAAAACAAAACAAACAAAAAAAAAAGTACTCAGAGAAAACACAGACTGTACAAGGAGAAGTAAAATATTCATTGGGTTGGGAGGTAAAGATAAGCAAATCTCCCAGATAAGAAAATTAGAAGTTCAGTTCGTAAGATCCAACATATAAAAGTAGGAGTTCCATAAAATAATAACAGAAACCCTACAGTAAAAGGATATTGTCAGAAATATATATAGTTCAACAAAACATCTCAAAAGAAAAGGATGACACTTTTCAAACTGAAAAGACATCCTGAGTATCCAGCACATCTTGAAAAAAATTTTGAACACTGTCAATAAAGAGATGGTTCTAAATGTTTTCATCCTTTGTGTCACCTACAAAGGACGATGAATCAGTCTGATATCAGACTTCTCAACAGCAACACTAGCAACAAAAATCAATGGAGCAATACTTTTAATATTTGAAAGAAAAAAATATTTCCCAAGATTTCAAAATATTCACCATCCATGTTCTCTTTTTTGGGAAGCCACTGAAATATGCACACAGTAGAATAGAGGAGGTACAGGAAAACTAGGGAACCAGGGAAAAGAAATCCAACAAAGGAGAGACAGAATGATAATTCTCAGGTTGATAGTGAAGAGAGATCCCAGGATAGAGATCATAGAAAACAGCCAGTTCAAACGGGAGCAAGAGGACAGCATTTTTTTTTTTTTAATTCTTGTTACATTCATTTCATTATCTTTTTCATCATTTTCTTCACCACTGTAATTTCCTGCTATTGGTGATAATAGCAAACCAAGCAAAAAACCAAATAAGTAAGATATAATTATTAACTACTGGGAAAAAATTAAACATTTTTCATAAAGGAAATGCTATTTTGAATAATAAAATAATCCACACAGCCATCAATTATCTGAAAATGAATCCAAGATGTAATTGGAAGAGAATAAAACTTATCCACCATGATGCTAATCTCAAAGTTGTGTATCCATATCAGCCATATTTCATTTCCCATTAATTTGACATCTTATGCCCACAAATTTTTCTTAATACCTTTTTCAACCTATGGATATGTATGTTTAGCTTATATCCTATAGTAGCACATGCTGTGTGATTACTGAAGCCATATCAAGTAATTCTAAAATCATCAGATTTAAATTGCAAAGAGATGTGCTATAGTTCCGGTGTTCCAGAGTTTAGTAAAGAAATATATCATTTTGGCCCTCATTTCAAACTTCTTAATTACTTCCTAAAGTAAATAAGTGGATTTCCTTTTGATGTTCTACTTATAATTAAAATAGAGTCATTTCCCCTTGGCTCTATTCTGTGCTCATAGAGGACTTTTATGCTTTAACTACCTTATTGTACCACCCATTCTCAATAAATCTCTTCTTATCCCATTGCAATAACCTTCATCATATTAGAATCCTTTACATTCTACTTCAGTTTCACATTACTTAGTAGTAATTGAAAAATAGCTAACATTCCTAATATTTTATCATAAAAGAGAAAATAATTTGTTTTTCTCTTAAGACTATGCCACTTACTTATTTCTATTACTGATTTGGTGTTTAATATATAAATAGAGCATGATCCCATGATTATCAACAACACTTTCAAAATTTAAATTTTATTTACAAAATAATTAGAAAGCCTTATTTTTCCCTTCTAAAAAGTTCTTATTGACACCCAAGATCAGCATTTTGTTGCCTCTTCTCTTTTACCTCATTCTTAAATGTGATACTGAGGCAAATATTTACAAATACATTTGTTACTAAATCATGTTCTATCATGAGTTCTATCATGAATTTGTGAAAATTCTTTAAATATTTTCTACAAATTGTAAAAGAAAAAAGTAAGCTAAAGACTTCATTGATCATCCAGTTTTAAATAAATTCCTTTCTAGAGACAAAAAGCAAAATAGCAGTGACATTTTTATTTATACTCAACCTTTCATCTAAGAACATATAATGTGTAAGACTATTACTCCAATTTTACCACTAAGGCATGGAATTACAGAGATTGAACTGAAGTGAACTCAAGAGGTTATCTAACATAGCTTCTGTCTCCAAGAATGACTGCATTTTAACAGTCCAAAAGATACATTCATCTTCTCTATTTTTCAAAATGGCCAGGGAAGACGTTATAACTTGCCTTAGCAATTTGCTCTGCTGTGTAATATCCCTTAATATCATAATCAAAATCTGCAGATAAGAAGAAAATAAAACTCAGGTTTCCCAGCTCCTTGGTAAATGCTCTTAACTAGTTGTGGTTGTAAAACAACCACAAAAATAAATAAATGAAGAAGTAGATATTTTGATTAAAATTCCAGTATCTAGTCAACTATTCACCTGTTTCAAGCAATCTTCAATTTGAAATAGTATAGTATAACAAAATTATCTTGATTTCATAATAAAAATTTTCCATTAGAAAGAAAACTAATTTCTGTTAGATGCATATTACGAGTCTCAAAGATGAGACTAGGAAACATTTAATGGGAACTTTCTGGGTGCCAGGCATTGTACTCGATGCATAATATCACATTAAATCCTCGCAGCAACTCTATGAAGTAGGCACTACTGTTATCTCTGTTTTTTTTAGATGAAGAAACCGAGGCTCAGGGAAACAAAGGTGTCCAAGGCCTCATAGCTAGTGAATAGTGAAGCCAAGATTCAAGCCTAGGCATTTGGTTATGTTTTACTGTCTCTCATACATTCTTAACACATTTGTTACTATATTATTATTATTAGGTTGCTTTTAAATTGGTTGAAAAATCCTTATCTGTATAAATATATATGTGTGTTTCAAATTCCCATTAGCTCCTCGGTACTTTTGAATATCAAAGATGTTTTAGAAAGTACAAACACCTTCTAAGAGACATGCATTTGTATGACAAGTAATACTTTAAATTTTGTTTTTTAAAGTTTGCTTGTTTCATGATTTTTCTTAGGCCCTTTAGATTTGTTTTTAAAAACTTATATGAATACTTTGAAACTGCATTTTAGTGATTTGGGGCTTTGCTAATTCTTTAGAGGAGCAAGGATGCTTTTAGGTCTTACCACTATTCTAAATGAAAAGAGGCAGATTTGAGACTGGAAGCTAGCTTAGACTGGCTTCAATCTAAATAGCTTATAAAATATTGTAACTAATTAGAATGTTTAGAATGTTTTCTCTAGTATAAACATAACATTTTAACTAGGTAAATGGCTAACTACGTTAGCCAAATAATTTCCTGAAATATTGTTGCTTTGCTAAGGTAATTTATGGTATTAGTGCAATAAGCAGACTTATAAACAGGTTTATACAGAATTTTTTAGTTCTGTATAATGTCTTCTTAATATTTCTGTTTATTTGTTGACATCGATATTTAGAAGAAAAAAACAACACATTTCAACAGCCACAAAACTTTGAAATTAAATTCATAGTTCAATATTTAATAAAAAATTACCTTTTTCATTGTTTCTTTTCCCACTGTAATCTCATGCCCATCCTGCCCCATGCCATTCTTAAAGAACAGAATTCGGACTGAGGTCCTCTCAGTAAGTTTCTTCATTCTAATAGAAAGAACAGGCTTGGTTTTCCGTCTTTTGACATCAGTAGGAAGCATCAACCCATTCATTGTCCAAGTTACTTTCTTCATTAACAACAGATGGTCTAGAAGATAATTTTTTAAGTCAAGTCAATATTTGGCTTCAAAATTAAAAATGGACACATCATACTTCCCTCCCTCTATTACCTGTGTATTATACACTGGCCAGTCTCCATTTAGATGCTGGTTTTCTGAAATGCTACCACCAGTTTCTTACTAACCGTGACATAAGCTGTAGCAAGCTGTCTGCTCTGATAGCCTGCATAAATCATCATTTCTGAAGGGAACAGATGTTCAGGGTATGAAAGAGTAATACCACAATTTAGTCCTAATTAAAATTCACCTTAGCATGCCCCTATTACTGATTAAATACACCCAGCTGAAAGGGTCTATTGAAAATATCCAGTGTCCTTTGCTTACTATAAAACAACGTAGGTCCTGAACTTTTATGTTCTTTAGGGTTGAGAAACATTTCTTTTCTCTTTAATATGATTTCTTATCTATGTTGCTTTAAAGATGCTGACCTCCAAATAGTAACATTATACTGTAATTCTTCTCCTGTGACTAGAAGGAAGGTGTCTTCTAGGACACCCTTGGTGAGAGATTTAAACTATTTCACTGAAAATGAAAAACAGTTTTTCATTAACAGTTTACTTTGACCTATACATTTTCAAAGCTGTGTGCAGAAATTTAAGTTTTAAAACTCCCACTAATATAAACAGGAGTGCAACTAAATTACTATGTATGACTTTGAAAATGTAAGGGTAAGAACAGGAGTGCAGTATATTGCATACTAAGTTGCCGTCAGCATTCTTCTCTTTTCAAGAGATTTTGTTTCATAAATAAATAATTTGCACCTCAGCTACTTATTTGTGCATTCAATTTATTTTAATCATATTTTCTTCTTACATAAATTACAAAAATACAATGATCCCTCCTTTATCTGCTCTTATTTGTTCTGAGAGAAACATAATTTTATTTATAGATAACTGAAAATAGCTGCATTTATTGCTATTTTGCATTGAAATTTGCCCAGATTTTCAAATGATCTTTCTCTGTTAGCACTCACCTTGAAAGAAGCTTGGCCTCTTTGACCTAGAAATGTTACTTTACATAAAATCTGCTAATATTGATATGAAAAACAGGCCAGTGGTTGTAGTAACCTTCGAGTCTCAGAATGGCTACATTAAATGTTCAACAACAACAACAACAACAAAAATCCTCTATTCTTACCCCCCTCTTCCACTCTCTGTTACCCACACATATACACGTATAAAAACACATATACCATGGCAGATAAACAAAACTTGCAGATTAAATTAAAACTAGATAATAAGACTATAGACATAAGCCTTCAAAAAGAGAAAAAACATTTTAACAGAAATTTGTTACTCTGTGTTTTCATTTTGTAAACTGAAATTAATAGGAATTAGAAATTATAATAGAAAAATAAGCTATAAGTTAATGAGTTCATAAATAGCCAAAAGAATTGAAAACAGATACTCAAGTAAGTACATGTACACACATGTTCATAGCAGCACTATTTACAATAGCCAACATGTGGTAACCAAATGTCCATCAATAGATGAATGGATAAACAAATGGTAGTACAATGTATAACACAGATGGAATATCATTCAGCCATAAAAAAGAATGAAGTACTGATACTTGCTAAAAAATGGACAAACCTCAAAAACATTATGCTAAATGAAAGAAGCCAGACATAAAAAAGGTGACATATTGTATGATTCCATTTACATGAAATATCAGAATAGGTAAATCTATAAAAACAGAACATATACCGACGGTTGCCAGCAGCAGGGAGGAGAGGGGATTGAAGAGAAGTTTAATGGATGAGGGGTTTTATTTTGAAATGATGGAAATATTTTGGAACTAGATAGAGGTGTTAGTTACACAACAGTGTGAATGTACTAAATGCTACTAAATTGCTCACTTTAAAATTATTTATTTTGTATTATGTGACCGCAACAAATAAAGAAGAAAAAAAGAAGAGGAGGAGGTCCATAGGTGCTGATCATTGTCAGTCAGTATTTCTCTGGGGAAAAAAAAAAATCTCTCACGGGGAAAAAAAAATACAAATGAATTATTGTAATGTAATGGGAGTTTACCCACAATCTGGATGCCCCTAGATGCTTTGCATGGTGAAAGGGTATTAACTCTACCTTCAAAATACGTTTGAACCCTAGCTCTGTTTCTTAGTGACACTAGATGCACTATACCTCCCTGAATTTCAGATTTCTCATTAAAAATTATCTAGTGAGCATCACTCCACTACCTGACTGGGTTTAAATATCTTATATGTAAAATTACCTAACATATTGAAGTCATTCTATAAATGTTAGCTTCTTCCCTCACCTCCCTGAAGTTCTATTGCTTATTATGGAGCATTGGAGTATATTAATTGTTACATCAGTCAGCGTCCAATCAGGAAAACAGAATCTACTCAGAGTATTTGAGCAGAGGAAACTGACTGCAGGGAATTGGTTATGTAAGTGATAGAAAAGGCTGAGAAGCAACCAAAGGACAGTTAGGCAACCCAGAAATTAGAAAGAGCAAGAAACCATTCCCACTAAGGCCAGAGGGAGGAGATGTTACAGGCGCCAAGATTTAGAGACTCTTACCGATAAAGGGTTCTCCAAGGCCAGGACTAGGGTGAGGGGAGTGAAGGCCAATGAGGCAAAATGTAAGGAAGCTGTGCAGGGCCCTCACAGAACCCTCAGAGCGAGTGCCTCCTCAAATTGTGTCCCAATGATACTTCACTCACCCAACTCTAGTCCCAGCCCCAGCTGAAACTGTCTCTTTCACATGCAGAACTCCTTAAATTCCATGAAAAACAGTACTATAGCCAGACTCCATTTATGTGACTTATAGATACTACCTTATTTAGTTCTCTCAACAACTTTATAAGATAGGTAATATTATTATCCTTATTTACAGTTGAGGAAACTGAGGCACAGAGGCATTAATTTGCCCAAGATCATATAACTGGTATGTGGTGGCACTGGGACATGAATTTAGTTCAAGAAGCTGTGCTCCTAATCACTGCACTCTTTTGCCACTACCACATATCTCAAATTCAATGTCTAAAGCAAAATTTCATATCTTTCTGCACAAACTGTCTCACCCTTCACAGTTCTTATTTGTCAGTGTTTCCACTTCTTTTACAGTTATCCACTCTCTCAGCAAGACCTTGAACCCATACTGCTTATTCATTTCTCTCCAACTAATTGCTTATTCATTCAACAATATTTACTGGGTGTCCACACATCAAGGCACCAGGGCGACAACTGTAAGGAGGACAGAGCTGCTTGTGCAGTTCACAGGCTCTGGCAGAGAAACTGACAGTGTAACGTCTCTTTGAACAGAGAGGCCTATGAGATGAGAAGTTAGTCGTGAAAATCTGGGGGAAAGGTATTCCAAGCAGGTTGAAAACCAAGCACAGAGACTCAAAATGAGGATGGGCCTGGCATGTTTAAGAAAGAAAAATAGACTGGGCGCAGTGGCTCATGCTTGTAATCCCAGCATTTTGGGTGGCCGAGGCGGGTGGATCACGCAGGGTCAGGAGTTAGAGACCAGCCTCGCCAACATGGTGAAACCCCGTCTCTACTAAAAATACAAAAAATTAGCCAGGCATGGTGGTAGGCGCCTGTAATCCCAGCTACTTGGGAGGCTGAGGCAGGAGAATTGCTTGAACTTGGGAGGCAGAGGTTGCAGTGAGCCGAGATCGTGCCACTGCACTCCAGCCTGGGCAACAAGAGTGAAACTCGGGAAGGGAAGGGAAGGGATGGGGAGGGGAGGGGAGGAGAGGGGAGGGGAGGGGAGGTAGGGAAGGGACAGGGAGGGAAGGGGAGAGAGAAAGAAAGAAAAGAGAGAAAGAGAGAGGAAGGAAGGAACGGAGGGAGGGAGGGAAAGAAAGAGAGAGGGAAAGAAAGAAAGAGAGAAAGAACGGAAGAAAGAAAGAAAAAGAAAGAAGGAAAGAAAGAAAGAAAGAAAGGGAAAGAAAGAAAGAGAAAAAGAAAACAGAAAGAGTGTATGTGGTTAAAGCCAAAGAGGCAGAAAGGGGCCACATTGTTCAGGTCAAGATAAAGGATTTGGATTTCATTCTGGATGTAATGGGAAGCTGTTAGAAGATTCTCAGCAGGGTGCCATGTGAAGAAAGTACAGTTGTCCCCGGGTATACATGGAGGCTTGGTTTCAAGACCCCTAGGATACCAAAATCTGTAGATGCTCAAGTCCCTTATATAAAATGTAGTAGTATTTGTATATAACATACACACATACCCCTGTGTACTTTAAA
Source organism: Pongo pygmaeus (assembly GCF_028885625.2). Lineage (NCBI taxonomy): Eukaryota > Metazoa > Chordata > Mammalia > Primates > Hominidae > Pongo > Pongo pygmaeus. The sequence goes on along the minus strand of NC_072382.2, from coordinate 36,050,418 downwards.
TCATCTCTAGATTATAATGCCTAATACAATGTGAATGCTAAGTAAATAGTTGTTATACTGTATTTTTGTTTGTATTATTTTTATTATTCTATTGTTATTTTTTATAGCTTTTTTTCTGAGTATTTTTGATCCATAGTTGGTTGAAGCCGCAGATGCAGAACCCGTGGATACAGACAGTCGACTATAGTGCATAGTGTAGTAGACACTGTTGGTGCCCCACCAAGGTGCCTTTTAGCAGGCTAGTGTACCCAGACTCCAGCTGCTTTGAGTCCTGGCTGTGACCATCGCATAGCTGCGCCCTTCTGAGAATTGCCTTTGACTGAAAGAAACCTAGTCAGGAAATGCCACAAGGTTGTGATCTCTTCCCTCCTACCTAGGGAGACAGCTGACAGCCAATGATTGACTGATTCTGGGACATAGTAGCCAGTCCCCTTGCCTCAAAGGGGAGCAATTCTCTGGTGTTTTTCACATTTCAGACTGGGGCTAGATTTCCAGTGAACACATGTCTTGGCCGTGCTTCTTCCTCTGCTCTAGGCTCCTTCTCTCACTCCCTTACATGGTTCAACTGAGAGTATTCCCTCAACAAGTCTCTTGCACTAAAATCCTCATCTCAGGTTCTGCTTCTAGGGAATCTGACCTGAGACACGGTAAAGGAAGGGAGACCTCTCAGTTATTCATTCTTCACAGTAACTCTTCAAAACATCATTTTTTTTCCATTTCCAACCAGACCCATTTGTCCATTTCTGTCTCTGCCTCCTAAAATCTGCGAAAACTTTCTAATTGTATATGATTCTCCTCCATCACATCTGACATTCTATACACCAATCACAGCTGAGTTTTCCTAAGACATCAATGTTATCATTACCTAAAGAGAAAACTCTTGGAACTATTTTTCGAAGTTTTCTCCTAGTCAGTCAGTCAGTCAGCCAGCCAGCCAGCCAGCCAGCCAGCCCATCAGGGATCTGTCAGGCAGTCAACAAATACTTGTTGAGTGTATCCTATGTGCCAGATTCTGTGCAAGGAATATGAAAAAAGACACAAGTCCTTTTTCCTAACCTTATGTCTAACAGAAGAGTTTACAATCTGATGCCATTCAAACTTTCTGTTCTTGTCTTACCCTAGTTTGAAGTACTATTTTACCTAAGCAAATCTGTTCATTATCCCTGTTCACTTTTAACCCCATACTTCACCTATTTGGACTCAAGTCCCTCTCAGGATCCAGTTTCAGATCTTCCCTTACTGCTCCAGTCAACAACAGCATTTTGGTCAAAGCCATTCAACAAGTCTCTAGGACATTCCAAACTTTCCCACATCTTTCTGTCTTCTTCTGAGCCCTCCAAACTGTCCCAATTTCTGCCCATTACCTAGTTCCAAAGTTGCTTCATTTTTGGGTATCTTTACAGCAGCGCTCCACTACCTGGTACCAATTTACTGTATTAGTGCATTTTCACGCCACTAATAAAGACATACCCAAGACTGGGTAATTTATTTAAAAAGAAGTTTAATTGACTTACAGTTCAGCATGGCTAGGGGGGCCTCAGGAAACTTAGAATCATGGTGGAAGGAGAAGCAAACACATCCTCTTCACAGTGTGGAAGGAAGGAGAAGTGCAGAGCAAAGAGGCAAAAAGCCCCTTATAAAGCCATAAGATCTGGTAAGAACTCACTCACTATCATGAAAACAGCATGGGGGGGACCACCCCCATGATCTAATTACCTCCCACAAGGCGTCTCCCCCAACATGAGGGGATTACATTTCAGATTACAATTCAATATGAGATTTCCGTGTGGACACAGAGTCAGACCATATCAACCAGGGAACCCTCCTATTTAGCAACAGGAAGTGATTCTTCTGTACATCACCCCTCTGAGGACATATGTTTTCATATCAAGAAATGTGGTTTGAGGGCTGACAGCCAGGGTAAGCATTATTACATCCAGAGGCAAGAAGAAAAACAGAATCTGACTCTTCCATGCCAACACAGAGAAACTGAAGACGGTCAGCAAAGACTTGACAAGGCTTCAGCCCTGGTGAGGAAGAGGCTATTCTCAAAGGCTGGGGGTGAGTGGAGTGAGTAGCAACAAAATAGTGAGGGGACTGTAGGGTATGTTGGGCAGGGAGCCAAGCAATTCAAACAAGAACTCTAATGCCATCTAAATCTACTTTGAATTTCTAGGAAAACATACTAGCCATTTTTTTTTTAATTTTTTTTGAGACAGAGTCTCGCTATGTCACCCAGCCTGGAGTGCAGTGGGATGATCTCGGCTCACTGCAACCTCAAGCAATTCTCCTGCCTCAGCCTCCCGAGTAACTGGGATAACAGGTGCGCACCACCGCACCTGGCTAATTTTTTATATTTTGAGTAGAGACGGGGTTTCACCTTATTGGCCAGGCTGGTCTCAAACTCCTGACCTTGTGATCTGCCAGCGTTGGCCTCCCAAAGTGCTGGGATTACAGGCATGAGCCACCACGCCCGGCCCCCATACTAGCCATTATTAACAAATGCTTCCTACATTTCTGTCTTTCATTAACTTTCTCATCTCTAAAAATTCAAAAATTTTCAACTCCTAGGGCTGAGGCTATCTGGTACCTTTATAAGAATCAGGTTAAAAGGCTAATCAGAGACTCAAAAGAAAGCAACCATTTGTCTCTTATCTACCTTTGACCTTAATGGCCCCTCCCCACTTCGAGTTGTCCCACCTTTGCTTTGAGTTGTACCGCTTTTCTGGACCAAACCAATGTTCATTTTACATATATTGATTGATGTCTCACGTCTCCCTGAAATGTATAAAACCAAGCTGTGCTCGGACCACCTTGGGCACATGTCATCAGGACCTCCTGAGGCTGTGTCATGGACATGTATCCTTCACTTTGGCAAAATAAGCTTCCTAAATTGACTGAGACCTGTCTCAGATATTCGGAGTTCACAAATCTCAATGGCAGTAACATCCGAGTTCCCCTTTGGATTGTTCTTGAGTCTCAACCTTTTCTCCTTTGGAATGTTCTTGAATCTCTACCTTTTTCCCTTTGGACTGTTCTTGAATCACTACTTTGCTGATAGTTCTTTCAGCAAGGTCTCTGCCCTCCACAACCAACTGCCAAAGAAAGGGCCCTTGTCTCACCTGATTACCTTATCCCCTCTAAATATGCTAGCCACACTTGGTGGTTTTCAAAGCAATCAGACCTAGACCTGTCCCAGTCTTCCTCTCCTCAGGTACTTTTCTCTGGAAAGTTAAGATTCTGCTGGGTTAGGATGCAGGTGGTGACTGGACTCTAGTGAGGACTTAAGGTTTAGCATAACCTTGGAAAATAGTTCCCAAAAGGGTTGTATCTCAGCTGCTCAGGGACTGCCATGTCTGCCTGACTGTTCATATACTTACTCTCCCAAAGCACTCAGAGAACCTTATGTTCCAAGCATAGATTATATTTTATTTGATAGAATCCATGTCTTATTTTATTTTCATGATTTTATTTTTAACCAAACCATGAAAAAGATAAAGCACTTCTTAGCTTGCTTTTCTGTTAAAAGGTCTGTCTACAATATAATTATATTTCCTCAGTCTACTTAAAAAAAGCCAATGTCTGTCACAAAATTAAATAAATCTAGATGCTCCCAACATTATAATTTTCCATTTTGCTTGTACCAAGTAAAAAGAATACTGCCTTCTTTTACTTCTAGAATAAAAAGCAGCAAACTTGCAACTTCAAATCCACAAGCTTATTAAAAATCTTAATTTAAAAAATTCGTTCTCTGGTAGTTGGGCAATAAATTTGAAAACACAACACTCTGTCAAGTAGGTATAAATAATGACATTAAATATGAATAAGCACATCATTTCATGAATGCAAGATGAGTTTATAAAATACAAATGCTCTGACAGTAAGAAAACATACTGCTATATTCAATTATATCATCTGCCCAAAATACAATTGCTTCTATGTTTGGTAAATAGATTAAATCCAGGTCACATTCCTGCATTCAACTGAGTTTCTAGTCACTCCCTTTTCTCTAAATACTTGCGCTCTTTGTTTCTGCATGTTCTTAAGTGTTATCATTTATTGCTATAGGCATGATGGCTATATTTAACTAATAATGACAGTGGTTGTCATTAGATTTTAACTCAGTAACACTAGTCTGACATATCATTTGAAGTATGTCTTCAATTTACATTTGATTAAAATTACAAACATCCCATCTATTGTGCCAATCAAAATGTTGTCACCCTTTCCCTGAACTTTTCTATGAACTTTCTTTAAATAAGTTATGGCAGCTTAAAGTTAAGGCTAGCCCTGGGTCACGAACATATTTTAAAATACAACTTTTGGAATGGAGCAGATTAAGGCCACTTGGGGCTCCTTTTATAAAAGGCCTTGATTTTGACCTACACCCTAGATATTGAGAGTTCAAAGCCTTTAACTCAGATTCCCATATCACGCTGTATACATAACTACTTGGCAGGTATTTTAATTTGGTTGTATTTATTTCAAGATCTCAGATCTAGCAAATACCTTTGTTAGTAAAATCAGATACGTGTGACAACTTGTATGAAAAGCTTGTGGAAACATACCTAGAAAGGATGGAGCAAAAGAAGGAAAATAAATAAGGGCAGGTACAAAAATAACATTTTAGGTAATTATCACATGCCAGGTTTTTATACCATCTTCTTTACTTCCCATAATACATCTGTAAGATGTAAGCTTATTTTTTTTTTTTTTTTTGGAGACAGAGTCTCACTCTGTTGCCAAGCTGGAGTGCAGTGGCATGATCTCGGCTCACTGCAACCTCCGCCTCCCAGGTTCAAGCAATTCTCCTGCCTCAGCCTCCCGAGTATCTGGGACCACAGGCTCGCGCCACCATGCCCAGCTAATTTTTGTATTTTTAGTAGAGATGGGATTTCACCATGTTGGCCAGGATAGTGTTGATCTCTTGACCTCATGATTTGCTTGCCTCAGCCTCCCAAAGTGCTGGGATTACAGGTGAGAGCCACCACACCTGGCCGATGTGTAAACTATTATGCTCAATTTATGGATGAAGAAACTTAGGCTTAGCGAGAATAAGTGACTGGCCCAGGTTCACACTCTAGTTTGCTTTCCTGGCAGTGATGAAGAAAGTAGAAACAAATTTTGTTGTTGTTGTTATTTTCCTGAACCCAGCCAGCTATTCTAGAAAGGTAAAAGTGGACACAAGGTTCTGACTAACTTCAAGTCTTAGTTATGTTTATAAGATGATATTCTCAGTTTTCTGTTTAGACCAGGGGCTTATAGACACTTAATTTTCAAATGATTTATCTTTATTAGAAATATCCAATAGTCATTTAAAGTATTACTTCATCTATATTACAGATAAGGACATTGAAGTGCAGACCAGTTTGCCCAAGACCAGACACAGGGACTAGAATCTTGCAACATCAGCTGACTTCGAGTCTAGTGTCCCTTAAAATAAACAATAATGCATTTCTCACAACTCTCCTAACAAGATATCTAAAGCCTTCAAAAGTGAAAAGTTCAAAAAGCAAACCACTCTGAAAGAATAACTATAGAATATATAAATGAATTCTCAGGTAAAGTAACAAGCAGCATAGGCAGACAACTAAGTGATTTGATTTAAAGGTAACTGTTTCATTTTCAATTTTGTAAATGCATTCAAGTTAACAGGACAGTATAGGTTTGCAAGCATCTGTACAGTAAACAAATGTAGTCTCTGTGTATGAATATAATTCAACATTTTATGGTTATGTCAAGAATTTAGGTGTTTTTCAATGATTTGGTATTTGACAATATAAAGAGATGCTGCCAGCCACATGAAGGCTATAGATTTTCCTACTGGCTAAGAACACTTTTTTGGTCCTTCTCTTATAATTGTCTTCAAATCCACACCTATTTTATATACCAAGGATATTCTATTCTTTTATTTACAGATTTAAAACTTTGGAATAGAAAATACATAAAATATTTTCCTATAGTTTTACCCTCACTTATAGAAATAGAAGAATCATATGCTGTCTGAGAAGAAAATGGTTATTTTTTTCACTACATAATGCCATCTTCCTCCTTTTGAATATATATAGAAAAGTGGAAGTTAAAATGTACAAACAATCTAACCTAATAAATACACTATTCAAACCAAAAGATAAAAGGGAATTTGGGAAAGCCAGTCCTAACTACCTTAGCTGACTGAATTAAGTAGTGGTTGCCATGTAGGTGAACACCACAAAGGCTGGTATCTGCTTTGGCAAGACTAAAGCAGCCATTGGTGTAGGCAGCACTATAGCGTTCTGTCTTGAGATCTAGCAGCAGAAATATTAAGGTATGATGTGATGTGAATAGTGGGTCACCTATTGAAATTTGTGCTTTTAACATAACAATTTAAAAATCAACAAATTCAGTAGACATATAATGGAAGAGAATATAATGCATGAATCCAGGTTCATTAAATGAATGCATTTCTTGAAAAACAAAATATGACAGAACATGTCATTATGGACGCAGATATGAGAAAAAGTGTTATGCTGCTATTTAGAATGTGTCTTGTGTGTCGTGGAATTGAAATATTTCCAAATCATCAATAATTAAAATGATGAGAATCCATCATGTCACTGACACTTCTACATGAAAAGATGGCCTATTTTAAATGTGCTCACACATATTCTTGTCAATCACAAGCTGTCATAGCAAATTATTTCATTTTGTAGATCACATGGCAGTTACTAGAAAATCTCTAGGCTTAAATTTAGATCTTAGGTGTAGTATCAAGAACTCCTTTCATGCATTTTTTTCTGTGACTACATCTTCACAATATTGGATCTAAAAGATTTAAAATCTTATTCATAATACCAAGTTTCACTTCTGGTTAACAAAACTCAGGACTGAAATGAATCACTGTAAATGATAATTCTGAAAGCCCGGTAATAGAATAGGATATATAGGAGAGAGTAGAAATATACAACCAAAAAGTTTTAAAGACAATCAGAGCTCCATACAATAGAACTTGGACCTAACGAATTAGGTCTAAATAGTGTTTTCCCCTCATCTTATTTAAGATATTCAGGCAATCACAGGGCACGAACCATTTATTATTCTATGTTTGCATTACTTACATACAGCTCCTAGCAGTTATAAAGGAACTGAACTCTTATAAACCCCATGGATCTGATCCAAGAATTTTCACTGTGTCACAATTAAGCAGAAGATTTAGGAAACTGTGAATAAAACCTAAACCACATGGCCATGAATCAGAAACCTTAATATGCCTTTTCAAACAATTCATTAACTACATATTCATAATTTCAATGAATTATTAATAAATGTCAGAAACTTTAAATGCCAGAAGTATAATACCTAATAAGGCAATATTATCAACAGTATTTATGTAAAATATTTCTATTTTCTTGATCTCTTCCATACACAATTAATATTTATGATTAAATATTCAACTTTAAAATGTAAGAATTATTCTAATACTGCAACAAGGAATGCTTCATGTCAGTCTTGACCTTGGCCTGACCTCCATATGAAAGCTTTGTGTTTCAAGGTATGTGATGAATAGCTCTCTGGCTTTCTATTAGATCCAGTGCCACTGGTTGTCAACAGTGATGCTCAAAAGGCGTAGTAAAATAGTTAAAATATCAGAGATGTTCTGTAGGATTTTTTCTGTCTTAGTAAATCTGGAAATCGTTCTTAGGCAATTTTCTCCATCTACATTGCTTTTCCAATGAATAACGAAAACCAACGAAGTATGGATATATAATTGCCAAAATACATACTGACTTGTTTGGCCTTCCAATGCCAGAAATAAAATAAGATCCATTTGATTTATGTTGTAAAATAGTATTCTCAGTTTGAAGGATTTATAACTTATCTACTCAGTTTAAGTTCCTTAAAGGCCAGGACTTCTATCCCTATGCTGGGGCACACATACTAGGTACTCAATAAAAATGTGTTGATTTAAGTTTTGATTTAATTGCATTAAATTGAATTTAAATTAGAGATGAAAGAATAATGATAAAAAAGAAATCAGACTATGAACCACAGCTTTTATCTTTCTCTGACCTGGCCTAGTATCTAGCATATATAGACTCTCAATAAATGTTTGTTGAATGAATAAAAGTCTGTAAATTAAAATAATGACCAGTTATCAATCGTATATAAAATACTTATGCTCATTTAGAAAGATACATCATTAACACTCAATTCTGCCAACTGTTTTCCCCTATTTACCTTTAGCATGTTCAATTGTCCAACTTCTGATCATGTCTCTTTAAGTTTATCTACCACTTTCAAAGTTATTCACACACGTTTTTATTTTAATGGTACACTTGTGGCTAGCTGGAAAATTATCGATTTATCTATAAAACAGATGACAGAAAGGTAATCTTCAAGCTGATTTTGGTGGTTTGAAAAAGTGTATGTGAATATGTGAGTGATATGTAATATATCACTCACATCAAGTTAAATATTACCTTTCATATATAAATGTATATATGTTTACATTTATATTCTTAACATTCTGAAAGAAACCAAATATCATTGTTTAAGCTTATCTATAAGCTTAACTTAGATGAATGGCTTTTCCCCATTATACTTATCCTAACTCTTTTTAATGGACATGTGATATGCTAGTCTGTGTCCAAGCTCACCTACAATTTCTTTTCTCAAAAGACAAGGCACATCTGCCACCTGCTCTACTCCGTGTCCCAGCAACAACTGTCGAGCAGCATAAAGATTGATTATCAGTCAAAAACCATTGCACAACACCAGATTTTGGTGGGTTAAGCTTGCTGATCCAGCAAGAGATGGTGTGAAATTTTCAGGAATGTGTGCCAACATTTTGGTGCTAAAAGAACAGCAGTGCATGTCACAGTGAAACACAGCCAAAGATATGCAGACAAAGCAGAGAAGTTTTTTGTTCTGGGCTTGGCTTTTGAAAAGGATAAAAGAGAAAACAAAAAGTAGGAGGAAATTAGTTAGTACATTTAAAAATCATCCACCAAGCTCAGTCATGTGTGTGACATTATTATTTTAGGCATACATGTCCAGGAGATTTTCTTCTTAGCTTAGCTATAAATAATTTTTATATGTCTCTTCTACAATACCATTACTCATGTGAAAGGCAAGCATTTCTTATTAATAACAATAATCAAGGATCTTAATGAAGCAATCATTACAAATATATCTGAATTTTTTAAAGTCACAGAAAAGTATTTGCCCACTAAGACTATGTTTTTATATAAGCAATGATTCAATGAATATAAAATTAAGGCAGCCAGCCATATTTTAAACTTAAAGCAAAATGTGAAAAATATGAGTCTACACTATCACATAGGTAATTTTCAGTGAGCATTATAGCAACAAGTTTCTTTACAAGAACCAAATTTTCTTAAATTTTCTATTGAATTCAAGAAATTGCTTATTTCCTGAAGATCAAGTATTACATAAGAGAGAAATCCTAGTACGACTTTATACAATAACATTAACAGAAGGGAGAGATTTTCATCACCTCATCTGTAATGAACTCCAGAATTACTTTTCTTCTACTTATGCAATTACTGCCTAGACTTGCCTTTGATTCACTAGCTTTATAGAAGTTGCAGAAAAAAAATTACTTCTAATAAAGTATAAAAAGCATAGGAAAGTACAGCAGTTAAACACACTGAGTTTTTATGGCAAAGTCCTTATTCCTCACGTTATTTAAATCCGATTATCATACATAGCACTTGATACCAAACTCTGGGTACAACATGCTTGGAAGAATATTCTTAGATAGTAGTGCTTTTATTTCTCCCTTAAAATGTATTCTTTTCCACTGAAGAAAGAAAAACGTTATTTTTTAAAATTTTAGAAAATCTCCACATTTCTGAAATGTTGGAAGAAATGAACTTTTTGGAAAACCTTAATTGAAAATATGTGTAGGATTATATTATACATTTTAAGGTTAAAAAATAATCAAGCTGGAACATTTCTTATGAAATATGTTATTAGGAGAATCATATGTATATAAGAAATGCATGTTCATTACTGGCCACATTTTCATAATTATGTTGATACTATCTGAAAAAAGACCAAGAGTGTAAATGAATAAATGATACTTGAAACTTTGAACTATTTTCTGAGAGGATAAGTCTAATGAATTATGTCTGTTGAGTGTCACAGAAACTAAACAGTAAATTCAATAATCTATGATTTAATTTATTATATTTTCACCATTTAACCTCCTGCAGGCTCCCTAATGTCTATTCAGATCTATATTAAATTAAGCACCAATGCTAATGAAGGGCAATAAACGTGGCTGTCAGTGGATTTTTCTTTCATTAAGCACATTATCCTCTTACTGAGCTGTAAATGCGTAAACATTAGTTTTGTTAAACCATGCAAAAAAGACAGGATGAAAATCATTTTTTAATTGCACTCCTTAAGCAATTCAGTATGTGTGGGGGTAGGGTAGTTTTTAAATCTTTTTTACCTTTAATTTTTTTGAATGGATTTAAAAAGGGCTCTCCCGTTGAAACATAAACATCGGCTTCATGGGGTATATCTTCAGGTTCGAGGGCTTCCTTGCCGTCTGCCAAGAACACTCGTCTTGCGGCCATGTTCAGATTCAGCTTTTCTGTGCACTCTTCCAGCAGCTAGAAGAAAGCAAAAGGTAAGTCAAAGTGATTTACGACAAAGAAAGTAATATATTTCCCTCAAAACCAAAGGTTCTAATGATCAAAATAGAAACCCAATTGAGTCACTTGCCAATACAGTTATTTTCTAGCAGTTGAAAATACAGAAATAAAAGGTAAGTCAAAGCATGAAGCATATCTAATTATTGACTAAATTTAATATTTAAATGTCATTTTAATAACTCTACAAGGTATTGTAGAGTTGCATGTGTTTAAATACACTATTTATATATTGAATTTTTTAAAAAAAGGAAAGGAGTGAAATTCCTATGAAATCTATGTATATATAAGCAATCTGTAGATTCAGATTCTTAAAAAGAAAATATTAACAATAATTTTCTCATTTTTTATATTATAAAGAGAGTAAGGGGAAAAAAATAAAGCACAGAAAACTTTGGAACACTAGTTACCAAGGTGATGGTTGGTACAGTAACTCTGGCAAAGACTGTTCTAGATCCATTTTTGTAAGCTGTTACTTTAATCACTCTTGGTTGAAGTTTGTGTCTTTGAGACAATTTCTGCCAATTCCAGGCTGACTGAAATTTTAAAGAAGAGAACCCTGCAACCCTGAAGAAAAAGAAAAACATAAAAATTGATGCATGTTAATTAGTAAAAACTTTTAAATAAATATTATCCTGGATTTTTTAAAACAGATATAAGCACTAAAGATTGTTCCTATGTATATAAGTATACCTAACAAAACTTTTTATAGGATAAGACTGTTGTTACAGAGTAACACTCTCACTATTTAAACATTCAAAAAAATTTAAAACACAGTGTTTGCCAAAACTGCTCATATAAAACATATATATCAGAATAAATGATTTTTTATCACTTTACTTATAAAATACAACAGTCTTTTTAAAATATATATATATTATATGCAACTAAAAATTATATATATGAGATATGTTCTGATAGCAAAAAATAGTAATATGGTCTTAATATCATGAAACAGCAAATGGCTAAGATTCTATCCAAGTTTTCATGTTTATCAAAGTTCTTTAATTTTTTAAAAAATGTTTAAAATTCAAAAACATTTGATTTTAAAATTTTGATTCCAAGGTTAATTGTATTGCTCTCATTTCAAACTGTTTGGAAGTGGTAACAGTGAAGATTTATAAGTTTTGTCTTCGGGCAAAACTAATTTTGATCTTTATGATTTTTCTCAGCAAAAGTATGTGGTAAACTGACTAACGTCAAATTTTCTTCATAATTCTCTAACTAACCAAGTTAATTTGTAATGCCACAGAAGAAGAGTAAATATTTTAAAATAAAAATGTCACACAAATTAAAAACACAACATATCCACATATTCAAACATTTGAAAATAGTGGGGTATTAGTTTCTTGGTTTGATTTTTGTTTTTACTAATATTTTCTTCTGTCTATGAACTCTCGTGTTAACAGTTTATGATAACAATCTTGATGTGAAAACATATTTACAAAATGGTTTTATAATAATTTCATTCAATTCAATTCTGTTTCAAACTATTGGTTAAATATCAAAAGAAAGCATTTTTATTTTTAAATAAGTTCGTGTGAGCAAAGATATTTCATGATCCTAGCCTGATTCTGCTTCAAATATTCTTTTCAGAGTTTCTGATTACCCAGGTTGAAGTGTATCTCATATTTCCCACAGTGTAATTAACAACATTCTACTCTGGTGCTTTCAAAGAAAAAAACAAAAACAAAAACAAAACCCTAGAGATGTGTTACATTTTAATGTCTGAGATAGTCAATTGAAACATTATAAATTCTGCTCAAAGGAAAGAACTTCAACAATAGGTTAAAAAGAATAGAGAACAGCTTTGATTACCTCAGTTGACCCACTGGAGCACTGACAGGTCTGTTTCTCTTGGATGCTGATATAAAACAAGAATTGTTTTTACTGTTTGATGTGTAGCTATCTAGGTTTGATATTTCATCATGGCTGTGATCTGATGCTGTTTGATGTGTGGAGCAATCTTGAAGTCCTGACCCTTCTGATACTGCTGCTGAATGCACAAGTCTGTTGGGGCCAAACTGAGACTGCAAATAATCATCAGTAGTTTTAATAACTGCTTTTGCCTGGGATGACATAAACTCTCTGGAAGAAACAATGCATGGAAGAATACAATTAATTGATTTGTAATCATTTATTAACAAATTCCACATAATAACGAGTTGTGTGCTATGTGCTACACAAAATATTACACACTTAGCCATTATTTTGTTTAATGCCTACAATATTCCTGGGAAGTGGTTATTATTTTTATTCCCATTTTATAGATTTAAGAAATTGAGGCTCAGTGAGGTTAATTAACTTGCCCACTGTCACATAATCAATAACTGACAGGATGGGAATTTGAACCCAAGCCTGTCCTGAAATAAAATCCACATTCATAACCATTAAGCTTCATTGCTTTACTTAATTCAACCAAAAGGAAGCTTGCATAATGTTTAAAACAATGTAAGTATAATTTTTAAATTCTTAGGTACACTTTATTTTCTAATACTTACTTAGCACTCTGCTGTTAAAAATATGTGGGTCCTACCCTCAAGAAACTTGCAAACAATCCCCCAATAGAGAATATATGTTAAATAAACTGAAACTGAGTGTGTACTAACCTTAAAGATGCAAAGAATTCATTGAAGGCCATTTTAGAATGGTTGGGAATAAAGTTGGTAAAGCCTTCACAGCAGACCTGAGATTAGCCTAACTAACTCATCTCAGTTTGTTCAGGACTATCCTGGTTTTGGCACTGAGGGTCACACATTCCAGGAACTCCCTCAGTCTCAGATAAACTGGGCCAGTTGGTCACCCTACTGGTATTTAGGCTGGAAGAGTAGTATTTGGATGAACTATGATGTGTGAACAGGGAACCACATGACCTGGAAGAATATATTAATCTATGTAGACACCAAATTGGGAAGATGAATAGGTATAGAATATACTGGTATGATAAAATAAAATAAGTTTTAATATATTTGCAAATATTGAGCTGTATGGTGATCACGCATAGATAGTCAGGTTCCATGTATTACCGTAATTGGAACTATCTTTGCACAAACGAAATCTGCTTCTTTCCAATTTGCTCATTCCTCAATAGTTATTGCCTAACATAACCCCCCCAAACACATCCCCAATTATAAATTAACATATGTTCAGTGTTGAAAGCTCAGCAGGGATTGCCCCTCCTCCAAATCTTTCACATCCACAAATGTCATTATAATCACAATTATTTCTTCCAGCCTGCCCTCTTTATTCTCACAAACGAGTAAAATGGTCAATTATTTCCTCTGAAAAAATGAATGGTAGTCACACGTCAGAGGGAAAATGGATGTTTGTGTGTGTGTGTGTGTGTGTGTGTGTGTGTGTGTGTGCTCACACAGTGGACCCAGGAGAACTACACCTCTGGAATCCAAGCAGTTGTATTCTGCTGTTGTTATCATATGTTTCTATCCAAGTCTGCCCTTGACTGAGTACAGTACTGGGGAGAGGAGCGGCCTTCCCTACACATTGAAGATATAACCAGGTTCAAAACTGTGGCAAACAACGCCTTGAAAGGGTCTTTGGACTAGCTCTGGCAAAAGTGGCACCTCCCTGCAGACCACCTAAGCCACTCAGATTTTGATAACAGTGGTGAGTGATGGCATGTGGCAGCAGTCATTTCAAACTGGCAGTGTTTCTGCAGCAATAGCAATGGAGCTTCACACGGTCACCAAGCTCTTCAACCTGGGGAAGACCAGTAAACAGCCAGGGGAAAGAATCACAGATTTCATAAACAGTTCCAAGTTTCCAATAAATAGTTACTTGAAGAGCAGATTCCCATATTTTTTTAAAAAATGGAATTCCCTACTTAAAAGTAGAATAAGGTGTCTTTTTTAATGAACGTATTTTTTTCATTGTGAAATATTTTTATAAATATACTAATGATTTTAACATAATAATCCATTATTCTACCACCATAAGGCAAAAGGTTTTTATTTTTTCATATTCTAAAGTTTTAATCATGTTATGTCCTCAATTCTATTGCCTTCTGACTAAACACTGTTTTATAACCATTATTCATGTTGCTCTATGCTCTGTATGGATTTTACTGGAATATAATATTTTATCAACTATATTGATATAGCCCTCTTCTACCTAGTTATGCATGGGCTGTCTATCATTTTGTTTGTCACACATATCTTCCCCGTCTTCTGGTAACAGCACTTGCATTCTTTTGGGAATGCAAACTCTTCCCAACTCTACATGATCCTGATAGGGTTATGACAAGAGACCATAGATTTACCCAGTGAATGGTAAAAATAATTAAATTTAAATATATAGTTCAACTATATATTTATTTATTACATGGTTTTCTCTAGTAATTTATATCTGAAAGTGGGAGAAGGGGTAGTTTTTCACGTTAAAGAGTTAATATTATTGGTCCACTATGAATAGTCTTCAGCTTTGATATATTTTACAACATTGAGGACAGGTTTTCAGTAATTCTTTTTTTTTTTTTTTTCCTTTTTGAGATGGAATATTGCTCTGTTGCCCAGGCTGGAGTGCAGTGGCGCGATCTCAGCTCACTGCAACATCTGCCTCCCAGGTTCAAGCGATTCTTCTGCCTCAGCCTCCTGAGTAGCTGAGACTACAGGCGCGTGCAACCACGCCCGGCTGATTTTTTTGTATTTTTAGTAGAGACGGTGTTTCACCATGTTAGCCAGGATGGTCTCAATCTCCTGACTTCATGATCCTCCCACCTCGGCTTTTCAAAGTGCTGGGATTACACCGCGCCCGGCCTCAGTAGTTCTTACACACTGTCAAACTCATCTTTCTTATAACAATTGATAGGTGTTTCATAGCTTGTTAGGTGTTGGAGAGGATGATCACATACCCTTGCAAAGCCAATTTGTCCCACATTGGAATTAAACCCACATAGTCAGTTTGCTAAATTGGTGCTGGAATGAAGGGTGTTAGGTTCCTTCAGCTTTCCAGAAACAGAGAGGCACACTTAGGTTTCAAGTGATAACGCTTATTATCAAGATACATAGAAAGTTATGAAAGTAAATAAAACCACTCCTGCAGGGCACAAAAATTGGAAGGCCATTCATGGCTGTCAAGGATACACTAGTGACTTAATTCTAGTAGACTCCATGCTTTTTGACTCAGCACCTCCTATCTCCTTCTGTGTCTACCTGCCTTTTCTTCATACATCATTATTGCCTGATTTACCTCTAACCTCCCCCTCTTTCCTTATGGCTTCTGCTAACTTCCTCTATGTGTCTCCTCATTTCTATGCTAAATTACTTTCTTCAGTCTCTGTCTATACGACTTACATTCAAATTCCTCAAAGAGTTTAATTTCATCACTACACAGGATAGGACACCCCTGTTGGGTAGAACTCTTATGTGAGGCAACCTCATGCTACTGGCAAGCCTGCATATGGGAAAGTACCTATCAATGGCCCAGCTAGAGATAGGACAGCAGGATGCACAATGGAGGTACACAGGAGGTAGGGTAATATGGACTGTCAGTGCCTTCCAAACAGGGAAAATATAATTGGGTGGGGACTTGCATGGCCTGTCTGGGACACTAAGATGAGCAGAGACACTATATATTGATTGATTTTAAAAGTATTCACTAAAATACATCATACAAGTTAAATTTCTGCCAGAAGTGTTTAAATGTAACAACTGCTGAAACACTGCTCTGATTCTTTTGATTATTTTAATATTAGTCATTCACTTCTAATCACAGAGGAATATAAGAATACAGTACCATGATTGCAGGCCCAGTCTCTGGACCATCTGGCCCAACAGTCTATGTCAATGTTGGCCCAAAGAGATGTGGATCAAAAGGAAGGATTGTGCTCCTTGACAATTCTAAAGATGCCAGTCTTGAGGGTGAAGAATTGAACACAAACAACTGCCAGCATGATAACCTGATCATCATAATACAGGAATTTATTACTCCCTCAAAATCATCCCCATTTATTTCTGAGAGTCCTCAAAGTGGTACATCATGAATTTCTGAAAGTATCTCCTATGTCCCTGTAAAAATATGTTGGTAAGAGTCACAGCTGTTTCCACTCTCTTCTCTCACTGCCTCTCTGCTGCCACGATCAGTCACAAGAACAATGAGGTCCATGCCAAGGTACTACCTCAGAGTGTTCCCAAAGACTCTAGTGCCAGAAGAATCTAGTATAGGGATGATGAAAAGAGACACCTCTCCAACCCTGTCCTATTAAGTCACCGAAACTCTGAAGCAGCTCAACTTGTGGGTAGAGCCCCAAGGAGTCTTCTTTCAACAGTTCCATCAGCTTTTGGCCCTTACTTGCCCAATTACAGGGACTCTCATCCAGGCTAGGCAAGGTATAAATCGTATATCATGCCCTCCATATTGACAATGATAGTAACAATACTAATAGCTAATTCCTACATAGCATTTATGTCAGACACTGTTCTAAGCATTTTATATATATTTATAATTTAATCCTCACAACAGCCCTATATTATTATTCCCCTTTTCCAGATGAGTAAATCAAGGGCTTATGGTATTTGAACTTATGTCTACAATCTTGCTGTGATGGTTAATTTTATGTATCAACTTGACTAGGCAACAGGATGTCCAGATATCTGAGGAAACATTATTTCTGGGTGTGTCTGTGAGGATGTTTCCAGAAGAGATTAGCATTTGAACTGGTGGACCAAGTAAAGCAGATGGCCCTCCCTAGGGCAGATGGGCATCATTCAATCTATTGAGGGCCTGATTAGACCAAAAAGGCAAAGAAGGTTGGAATCTGGCTTCCTCTGCCTTACTGCTTCAGCTGGGACATTAATCTTCCCTGTTCTGGTCACTCTTGGTTCTCAGGCCTTCAAACTCAGATTGGAAACTACAGCAACGGCCCTCTGTCTCTCAGGCCTTTGAACCACACCACTGGTTTTCCTGGGTCTCCAGCTTGTAGATGGCTAATCATGAGACTTCACAGCCTCCATCATCGGGTGAGCCAATACCTTATCCTATGTACATATATAATATATAAACAAAATATGCAGTATATAGGCTGGACATGGTGGCTTATGTCTGTAATCCCAGCACTTTGGGAGGCTGAGGTGGGAGGATTGCTGAAATAGGGAGTTCAAGATCAGCCTGGGCAACATAGCGAGACCTCGTCTCTAAAAAAAATTACAAAAAATTATAAAGTCAAATAAAATATTTAGTTTTAAAGTATAAATTTAAAAATAAAATAAAATATTAAAACCTTTCTCTGGAGAACCCTAATACATTTGCTATTTGTTTTCTGTTTTACCTATCTGTTCTATGCTCTTTTTCACTTCTTTGTTGTCTTTGTTTAGATTAAAAAATAATTTTCCATTATTTCACTTCCCCTTCTATTAGGTTATATGTTATACATTTGCTTAACTTTATTTTTACTGGTTATACTAGCCATTACAATATGAATCCTTGTCCTATTAAAGTTTAACATGATTACTTACTCATTACTTTCCAGACAATGCACAAACCTTAAAACACATTATATCTGTTTATTGTTGCTTCCTAGGGCTGATGAACAATACCTTTGTTCCCATTTTCATGAATAGGTGCATCTGTCTTTCAGGGGTCCTAGCCTTATGCAGGGAGCTCAGCTCCAAAATATTCCTTGCTCGAGCTTGAGGTTTTGCATCCTGTCCTTCCTGTGCTTCTTGAGAACTATTAATTATATACATTTTACATTATAATTTATTTTAAGATCTACATTTTTAAGATCTACATTAAGATCTATACAGCTATCTTTTCTAAAATTCAGTAAGTTGTATGATAGTTTTGCTGAATTTTGTCTTTCCCAACTGATACTAAATTTAATTTAGTGCTGTGGTTATTTTTATTTATTGGCCCATATGTAGTCTCCATGAACACGTATAGTTCCTTTGCATGTGAATTCCTAAACCAATTGTTCTAGAAAATGGTCTTTTGTCCAAAGACAAAAACAAAAACAAAAAACAAAACAAAACAAAACCCTCACCTTCTCCTCACCTACTGTTGAGATTTTCTATAACATTCTGGAACCTGGGCTAATTTTACAACATAGATTTTCTTTTTAATATTTCTGTCAGATTGATCATCTTGTCCTGGAAGTGTATATGTCTCTACTGCAAATTTTTCATGACATCTGTAAACAACTTACATATAAACAGACAAAGTAGTTCCTTTTTCAGTATGATTTCTATGCCAACCCCATATGAAGAATGTGCTTCCTCCCTGTGCATCCATACCTGCCCTGGAAGATTTGATAGCCAGAATTACTATATCTCATTGGTTATTTCCTATCATATAAAATGCTAGCCTTTAATTTCTGTCAAACATTTCAGTTTATCATTGTATTATTTAATCTTTTGCCATGATATAGAAGCATTCTTTTTAAGCCTGAAGTTTAAATTCTACTAAAATGGATTAATACAAGAACATTAATCATTACTTCATAAGTACACTTCCTTTAAAAATCTATTTATATATCTAACCTACCTACCTACCACTTACTTCTCCATCCATTATTAGTTGTACATGTATTGAAGCACAACAAACTACCACAAAATTAGTGGCTTAAAATAACATCTATTTATTAGCACACTATTTCTGCAGGTCCAGAGTCTGGGCAAAGCTTAGCTGGATCCTCTGTTCAGGATCTCACAGAGCTGAAATCAAGGTGTCAGCTGGGGCTGCAGTCTCATCTGATGCTCAGGGTCCTCTTCCAAGCTCATTCAGGTTGGTGCCAGAATTCAGTTCTTGACTGCTATAGAACTTATACTGACTATCATCTTTTTTGAGGCTAGGAATAGCTTAGCTTTCTAAGTTGTCTGTCTATGATCGCTATCATTTAAGAGTTCATCTGATTAGGTCAGGCACACCCAGAATAATATCCCTTTTAATTAACTTTAAGATAACTGATTATGTCACTTAACAACATCTGCAAAAATCTTTTCTCTTTTGCCATATAATGAAACTTAATCATGATGGTGATATCTCATTATATTCACAGGTCCTAAAGATCTTAAACATTGTGGAATTTACAACCCTCTTGATATTTCAGGGTAGCATTTAATTATGCTTACTCTCTGAGATTTTCATTAAATCTAGTTTACAATTTTTGCTTCACAAAGCAACAACTAATTAATCTTTAAGGTCTAAAAATACAAGAAAATATTCTTAGGAAGGAGTACAGAAAAAAACAGGTAAGTAGACCATAAGAATTAAGGAGATGACTACAGATTTGACAAGAACAATTTTTCTCCTCATTTCCTCTCCTTAATGGCATTAGTAAACTTTAGCGACTTTTTATAGCAATTTGAAGAAAACTCCTAGTAAAATCATACTTCTTGGTCTCACATTCAACACCTTCTACCAAGTGGTGCTGCTCATTACTCCCCTGTAATATCCCTCAGCTATAACTACACCACATTGCCTTCCATAGTTCCTATCTGCATACCTTTTTTTTTTTTTTTTTTTTTGAGACAGAGTCTCGCTCTGTCGCCCAGGCTGGAGTACAGTGGTATAGTCTCGGCTCACTGCAAGCTCCGCCTCCTGGGTTCACACCATCCTCCTGCCTCAGCCTCCCGAGTAGCTGAGACTACAGGTGCATGCTGCCACGCCCGGCTAATTTTTTGTATTTTTAGTAGAGAGGGGGTTTCACCGTGTTAGCCAGGATGGTCTCGATCTCCTGACCTTGTGATCCGCCCACCTCAGCCTCCCAAATTGCTGGAATTACAGGCGTGAGCCACCGTGCCCGGCCATCTGCATATCTTTTTACCAATCGTGTTCACTCAGCTAATCTATACCTATTACTGTACTCCCTTCAAAAAATAAATATTTAATAAATGTTAATCTTAACTCAGAACTTACATTTTCTAGAACCTCTTTCATAATAACATTAATTGTCAGGTGAAAGAGTGAACTATTAAATAGTTACACATATAAATTTACAATTACTGATCATGATTAGCTCTGAAGAAAAAGCCCTGGTTACCGAAGGGAAAAATTCCAGGGGTTAGGGTCATGGAAAAGGCCTCACCAAAACTGTTTAGGATGACAGGACACATAAGAGAAGTTAATTCTGCCAGATCATAGTTATTCCTTATTCCAAATCATTTTCCCAGGCCCTTTGTATAAACTGATGTCCTGTTTTGCATATTGCCATGTTTGCTTTGTTATCGGTTATATGATTCAAGATGATTTCAGATCCCACTCTGCAAGAGTAAGATCCTTGTTTTACATCTGCTACATTTCCACAGGAACTCAACCAGTGGTTGATATGAAGGAATTATTCTTTGATAATTATGACAGCGTGCAAAAATGTATCCAAATGCCACTGAAAAGAAACAAACACAATTTAAGAAATAAAATAAAAGAAAGCTGAAGCCAAGAGTTATGTCAGGTAATGTTGATTATCTATGTAAGTCATTTCCCCCATTTCTTCTTAGATAAAGTCTCGGTTATTTTTAGGAATTCATCTTCCTTATATGCCCATGGAAAGTATCCTATGATCAGCTCCAGTGAGTAAATCTTCAATGGTCTAAAGCCAATGATGGTAATTTCATTTCCCTTGACCCTGGCAGGTTAAGTAATCTGCTTGTGATCTAATTTTGGCCAATGAGACATAAAAAAATCTTTTACAGAAAGGTTATTTGCCCTAATGAAAAAGAGATACAAGTGATCAAATATCCATCTTCTTTACTCGGACATTGTTGAGAGAACATGTGATGAACCATCTTGCAAGCAGGAGGGGTCAAGCCAAAGGATCTAGCCAATATTCTGAAGATGGCAGAGGCAAAGACACAATGAGCCAGACTTTTTGATAACACTGCGGAACTGCTGAATTTAACCCTAAAATTGCTCTCTCTCTGAATTCTTCTTATGTGAAATAATGAATGTTCCTCATTTTTAAAGTCACTTTCAGTTGAATTTTGTTACTTTCCACTGATAGTGGCCTAACATAATCAGCTTTCCACTACTGCATTAAATGTAATGGACATGTAGTATAATGTAACTGACAATCCGAATTACTTTTGCTTTATTTTTAGTTTTATTAAACACCTTTACTAATGTTGAATTAATTTCAAAATAAGGTAAAATATAAACTATCTGCTATTTTCTAAAAATTCTACTTTTATTTAATCAGGAACGTTTCACCAGAAATTTCAGTATAAGCATAAAATGACATGGAGTTTTTATTTTCCCTCTTTATGAAACACAAAACATCCTTGCTATGTTTAGATTTCTATGGCATAAATTTGCATGTGGCTAATAATTCTATTCTTAAGCAGGAAACATAGTTACTTTGACAGACCCTGGCTCAAAAACAAACATGCAGGTATAAGTTATCACACAATTTGGATGTGAATTCAACAGCAGGATAATGAAATGACAGTTGCCAAGGATTTGTACTTGCTGTCGCTTCATACTAGTGTTGCCTGTCAAAATGTCTCTTTTTCTTATATAGAAGCCATAGAATTTTTATGGATAGCAATTACTTACAATATGAAATGAAGTACATCAAATCTAACAACCACTCTTTAGCCCTTCATTATTTGGTAGTCTCTGTTAAATGCAGTCAACCATTTTCATCTAAATTATTTATTTATAGTGTATATTTGACAAGCATATATTTCTTGCTTTATATTCTTATGGCATTTAAACCTTCCTGAAGAGTTTTTTTTAATATTATCATTTGTAAAACTTATCTTTATTATAGTACCATTTTAATGGTAATTAAGCTCTTGAATTGAAATATATACAAATAAAATATAGACACAAAGGGAAATGACCATAAGTATATTCAATAATGAATCATCAGTTTAAAATACTGGAATGCAACCAATAAAAGAAATAACCCCACTTATGTTTGGTGAATGTAAGCTTTTATAAAATCTCTTAAGTACACAAAACACAAAGATTTTATTAAACTTCATCCTGCCCTTTCTCCAACTTGCTTAAACTTCCAAAGATACAAATAACTTTCTCCATTTGCTAGATTCTGTGATAAAATACAATTTAAACATCATAGAAAATGAGTAATAAAAGTAAAAAATTCCCCACAAGTTTTACTTCCAATTCCAGAAGAAAATGTAATTCTAATTTGGCCTAAAAATGTTTATAAGGGTTTTTCCAACTGCAGAGCAATTTCAGGATATTTTATAACACATAACAAATTTTTACTTGCAACTCAATGATTGAATAATAACCAAAACATTATGTTCAAACTACATATATACGACATAGAATATATTCAATAAGTGTTTGTTAAGTTAAACTTGTTTACTTTTGCAGAAGAAAAATTTCTAAAGAAGAAGAACAATTTCCAAGATTCATAAAGACACATCTGAGCATAGCATCGGGGGCATAAATCATTCCACCCAAAGGAAACAAAAAAAAAGTTTTTTACTTGTGTAAAAGTATACAGGAATAAAAATAAGGCATATGTGAAATTTAAAACTGGGGGGCTTATAAATATTATATACAACTTTTCCAGAAGAAATTTAAATTTTCAAAAAGAAACAATGATCTAGTCTTTTAACATTTTATAAAGAAAATATTATATTTATATGTAGATCTGCAGAAATATTTGTAAAGGCTTGAAGGAAAAAACCTGGAAAAAAATTATGAACTGGAGAAAATATAATTTCTTGGGTAGCAGGAGTCTAAAACAGTGAAGGTGTTACCATGCTTCATTCACTATTGCTGTTTTCTTCTCACTCCCTTCTGTTACTCATTCCATGGTGGGAATCGACAGTTCATTTTTGGAATGTTGAAGTTGCTAAACTTAAACTGTCCATAGGAAAGGCAATGTTTATATTTCAAAAATGTTTATATTTCAAAAAGGATCTAAGATTTATTCCAAGTAAAAAGTACCCAAGATAAATGACATTAAATAGTGATTGAATAGATTAAGTGTCTGTTAGTATCCTTGAAAGCAAGGTTTGCTTGTGAAAAAGTAACCTAGATAAATGTACAACAAAAAAATGGTTAGTATTTACTTTTTAAAAACTGATTTCAGTTCTCATTTAATTTACTAAAAGTAATTTTCTTCCTCAAGGAATTGTAAGAGTTGGTAATGTACTGAGCTGCCAGCAGGATAAAAAATACTATAACTTCCCATTATAAAAATCATCAAATCACATTCCTTAGATGATAATTGGCTGAAAATCATTAAAACAACATATTTTACATTGAGATGAAAAAATATATTAATCGTTTACAACATTCTCCTAATGTAAAAATGCAATTTTAATTTGGAGCTCTTCCACTCCAGCATTTGGAGTGCTGGATATGAATACGGTGAAACTATGCCTGGATACCTGCTACTAATAAATAACTGATTCTGTCATCCATGTCTCCAAGGCTATTGCCCGATTCTGGGTCACCTGGGAATGCATCAGACTACAGCTGAGCAGGAAAAGTTTACTATTGTGCAACTTTCCTGGAAGTAGCCACAGAAATGAGGCTACATTTTTTTTAGTCACGTGACCTCCAAATGGTGAGTCATAAAATAAGAGGATGAAACCTTTGGTATAATAAGCTGAAAACATTTATGATGTTGGTGTTAGTTTTCTTGTGAGGGGGCATATCCTGGCACAGAGGTTTTCACTGTGTTATAAGCAAATGCAGCATGGAGTGACAGCAGAGGAAACACATGGAAAGAAAGAACAGAGGGAAGGACAGTGGATAATGTAAATATAATGAAAAGTAAACTGATAGCATCAGATAGTAACAAGAAAATAAAGTGGTCACTGTATGGCTACTTTGAATGGACTTAATATATATACATATATATGTAGGCATATTTTGTAAAAATACAGTGTATTAATTAATGAAGAAAAGCACAATCTCTGTGATACAAGTAGGAAAAATAAATTGAATATATTTTAATAATTATTTCTCATAAAAAGACCACAAGATGGTAGAAGAAAGGTGGCAAGGAAAACAAGAATGAGACAAAGAAGTTTTAACCTCAATCAGGAGGGAAATGTCTTTACTCACAGAGAAAATTGCCTCTCTCTGATAATCATATTAATACCAATGGCTCTTAAATTACCATTAGCCTTTATGAACTTGACCCCTTTCAGGTTGAAACTCATCATTTTCTTTTTCATGAAGGTAAAAGACCTCGGAGCATTGTCTACAGCTTTCCATTTGATTGCCAAGAAGAGGGTTACTTCATTTTCTTGGTTTATCATAATCAAAGTTGATGGTAACAGGCAATAGTGACAGAAAAGAAGTTAGGATTCAAACAAAGAAACAAAAGAAGCACATTGAAACAAAAACTATAAAAAACAGCAGTAGGAAAGTGTCACATGAGAAGAAAGACTGACATATAATGAAAAGGACAAATAAAGCCAGTGTTAAACTGACTAACAATCAAAGAAAGCAAACAGGAAAAAAGCAGGAACAGACTGAATAAGTGAAAATACATTTAGCTTTACCATAAAAAAAAAAAGTAGCTAAAAATGCACAAAAATAGTTAGAATAAAAAGTGAATGTATTACCATTTTGAAGTAGAAAATTGGAAATAAATAAATATTAAAGGCAATAAAAATATGTGCAGGTACACATTATATTAGAATTGGCATTTGTATAAAGGAACATTTAATCCTATTTAGAAATTTTTTTATAATAAGTCATGAGTGACTTCTGTCCCTACAATATAACACACAGGGTATTCATTTTCTTAAAAGCTGCACTGTATAAAGGATCTCATATACTGCTAATATGCACTTATAGCTGAGAGGAATAAAGCAAAACAAATTAGCTGAAAGTCAAGGTTTCACTTTCATCTTAACCTAGTGACACACAAACAAAAATAAGCAAACACTCAAACTGATCTAGGAAATAAATATGATCTAGCATTTCCATAAGAAGATTAACATAATCTTTAATTTATGAATAATATATTGATTTTCTTATAGTCTCAGTTTTCTATTTAACATAAAGACTAGGGCATCACACTTAGCCAGCCAATAGTTTATCAATGTATGACAAATATCTTTTAGTTCTCTGACTTTCTAACAGAGAAAAAGCACAGGAAGAATACCCTGTCTCCTCTGCTTTATAGTTCTGATAAACGCTGTAGTGTTAGACCCGTTTGAGTTCATACCATACCTTCTTTATTACTACTTACTAGTTGTGTGAGCTTAGTCAAGTTAATAAACCTCTCTCTGCCTTTGTTTCCTCATAGGTAAAACAAAGGTATTGAGACTACCGTCTGTCTTATATTCCTCCCAGTGTTTTGTTTTGTTTTGTTTTGTTTTTTAGACAGAGTTTCACTCTTGTTGCCCAGGCTGGAGTGCAACGGCACGATCTTGGCTCACTGCAACCTCCAGCTCCTGGGTTCAAGCGATTCTCCTGCCTCAGCCTCCCGAGTAGCTGGGATTACAGGCATACGCCACCAAACCCTGCTAATTTTTTGTATTTTTACTAGAGACGGGGTTTCACCATGTTGGTCAGGCTGGTCTCGAACTCCCGACCTCAGGTGATCTGCCCGCCTCAGCCTTTCAAAGTGCTGGGATTACAGGCGTGAGCAACTGCACCCGGCCTCTAGTATTGTTTTGAGAACAAAATTGATATAATGCAGGTTAAGTGCTAAGCATGGTGACTGGCACCTAACAAGTACTACCTGCCATTATCGTTATTATCATTATGATACCTGTTCAAGTCAGATCCCAGAGATTATTTACATTTATTGGATCATCTACACTTTTTCTTCCCATAAAGTAGAAAAAAGGAAGGGCTCTACTCTAAGCAACAACCTCCATAACTCAACACATCTCAAAGTTACTTATTTATATCATCTGTACTCAAATTGTTTTTTTTCTAGACAGAGTCTCACTCTGTCGCCCAGGCTAGAGTCAAGTGGCATGATCTCAGCTCACTGCAACCTCCACCTCCTAGGATCAAGCGATTCTCCTGCCTTAGCCTTCCGAGTAGCTGAGATTACAGGTGCCTGTGACCATGTCCGGCTAATTTTTTTCTATTTTTAATAAAGACAGGGTTTCACCATGTTGGCCAGGCTGGTCTTGAACTTCTAACCTCAAGTGATCCACCTGCCTCGGCCTCCCAAATTGCTGGGATTAGAGGCATAAGCCACCTGGCCCAGCCAAGACTGATCGAAAATTTAAACTACTTTCTATAAACACTTTTATCCCCTTCAGTATTTAGTTTAAGCTGCTGAAATAACATTCTTACCTTGGTAAATCATTCAAAATATATTTGTAAATTGGGTTTACAGTATTCCCATCCAAAGTGCCTTCAGGGCTACTTTGCTGCAATACTTCCATTGTTTCAGTCAAGAGGGATAAGGAAGACTGAGATAGTGCTTCTCTGTGATCTTCTGCTCCTATTTTTGCCATTTTCAGCTAAAAATGATAAAGAATGTTATTTAATTTTAAATGTAAAATCCTACTAGATTACAAATAGAGGCTGGGCATTAATCACAACTTACTTGTCATCATGTTACTCTAGACCATATAGCAATGATTAAATGTGAAATTCCCCTAGTAATTAATAGATGAGAGCTTAAAGAAAGAAAAAAAAATATGAATCTAAGTCTACCATTGGTATAATACTGTTTAAGAATGAAAAAAATGGGCCGGGTTCAGTGGCTCACACCTGTAATCCCAGCACTTTGGGAGGCCAAGGCGGGCGGATTACCAGGTCAGGAGACAGAGATCATCCTGGCTAACACAGTGAAACCCCATCTCTACTAAAAATACAAAATAAATAAATAAATTAATTAATTAGCCGGGTGTGGTGGTGGCAGGTGCCTGTAGTCCCAGCTACTTGGGAGGCTGAGGCAGGAGAATGGCGGGAACCCGGGAGGTGGAGCTTGCAGTGAGCTGAGATCGCGCCATTGCACTCCAGCCTGGGCGACAGAGCGAGACTACATCTCAATAAAAAAAAAAAAAAAAAAGAATTAAAAAAATGCTGGTTTGTTGTAAAGCATTTTAATTTTTGCTATTTGCTGGAAAACTGCTTATATAAGCAAAATCGTATGTGAAATACGTTACTGAAAAAGCACACCAGAAGGCTTTTTTTTTTTTTTTTGTCTGTCCTTCATCCCCTTTTTTTGGAACTTACCTTCCTCCTGATTCTGATGGGTCTGTCAATTATGTGGCCTTGCCTTCAAGGTGTGGAAATGAATGTCTACTAGGCTAGCCAATCAAAATGCCCTATTCTCCCACATATAGAGATTGGTAAATCAGAGTCCTGATGAAGAAAGCAAGCAGGGCTCTATTCTCCTAGATTGCTAGCTTTAAGAAAAATGCAAACCTCCCCCATTGAGATGAAGCCAAAAGAGAAGAAAGCAGACCTAAGAGATGGAGAGAGACAGAAAGCGAGATTCCTGATGATGAGACTTGAATCCCTAAGACCAGCTATTTAAAAAAAAAACGCCTTTTTAGTTTCCTACGTACATGAGCCAAGGTACGTAGCCAATGTGGTTTTGATTTGCATTTCTCTGATGACCAGTGATGATGAGCATTTTTTCATGTGTCTGTTGGCCACAATTTTCTTTCTTTGCTTAAGCTAGTTGGAGTCGGGATTTTCTATTTTTTTTTTATTACTATACTTTAAGTTCCAGGGTACATGTGCACAACGTGCAGGATTGTTACATATGTACACATGTGACATGTTGGTTTGCCGCACCCATTAACTCGTCATTTACATTGGGTATTTCTCCGAATGCTATCCCTCCCCCTGCCCCCCACCCCACAACAGGCTCTGGGTTGTGATGTTCTCCACCCTGTGTCCAAGTGTTCTCATTGTTCAATTCCCACCTATGAGTGAGAACATGCAGTGTTTGGTTTTCTGTCCTTGTGATAGTTGCTCAGAATGATGCTTTCCAGCTTCATCCATGTCCCTACAAAGGACATGAACTCATCCTTTTTTATGGCTGCATAGTATTCCATGGTGTATATGTGCCACACTTTCTTAATCCAGTCTATCATTGATGGATGTTTGGGTTGGTCCCAAGTCTTTGCTATTGTGAATAGTGCTGCAATAAACATACGTGTACATGTCTCTTTATAAGTAGCATGATTTATAATCCTTTGAGTATATACCCAGTAATGGGATGGCTGGGTCAAATGGTATTTCTAGTTATAGATCCTTGAGGAATCACCACACTGTCTTCCACAATGGTTGAACTAGTTTACACTCCCACCAGCAGTGTAAAAGCATTCCTATTTCTCCACATCCTCTCCAGTATCTGTTGTTTCCTGACTTTTTAATGATCGCCATTCTAACTGGTGTGAGATGGTATCTCATTGTGGTTTTGATTTGCATTTCTCTGACGACCAGTGATGATGAGCATTTTTTCATGTGTCTGCTGGCTGCATAAATGTCTTCTTTTGAGAAATGTCTGTTCATATCCTATGCCCACTGTTTGATGGGGTTGTTTTTTTTCTTATAAATTTGCTTAAGTTCTTTGTAGATTCTGGATATTAGCCCTTTGTCAGATAAGTAGATGGCAAAAATTTTCTCCCATTCTGTAGGTTTCCTGTTCACTCTGATGGTAGTTTCTTTTGCTGTGCAGAAGCTCTTTAGTCTAATTAGATCCCACTTGTCAGTTTTGACTTTTGTTGCCATTGCTTTTGGTGTTTTAGTAATGAAGTCCTTGCCCATGCCTATGTCCTGAATGGTATTGCCTACGTTTTCTTCTAGGGTTTTTATGGTTTTAGGTCTAACGTTTAAGTTTTTAATCCATCTTGAATTAATTTTTGTATAAGGTGTAAGGAAGGGATCCAGTTTCAGCTTTCTACATATGGCTAGCCAGTTTTCCCAGCACCATTTATTAAACAGGGAATTATTTCCCCATTTCTTGTTTTTGTCAGGTTTGTCAAAGATCAGAGGGCTGTAGATGTACGGTGTTATTTCTGAGGCCTCTGTTCTATTCCGTTGGTCTATATATCTGTTTTGTTACCAGTACCATGCTGTTTTGGTTACTGTAGCCTTGTAGTATAGTTTGAAGTCAGGTAGCGTAATGTCTCCAGCTTTGTTCTTTTTGCTTAGGATTGTCTTGGCAATGTGGGCTCTTTTTTGGTTCCATATGAACTTTAAAGTAGTTTTTCCAATTCTGTGAAGAAAGTCATTGGTAGCTTGATGGGGATGCCATTGAATCTATAAATTACCTTGGGCAGTATGGTCATTTTCACGATATTGATTCTTCCTATCCATGAGCAGGGAATGTTCAATTTGTTTCTGTCCTCTTTTATTTCATTGAGTGGTGGTTTGTAGTTCACCTTTAAGAGGTCCTTCACATCCCCTGTAAGTTGGATTCCTAGGTATTTTATTCTCTTTGTAGCAATTGTGAAGGGGAGTTTGCTCATGATTTGGCTCTTTGTCTGCTATTGGTGTATAAAAACACTTGTGATTTTTGCACATTGATTTTGTATCCTGAGACTTTGCTGAAGTTGCTTATCAGCTTAAGGTGATTTTGGGCTGAGACCATGGAGTCTTCTAAATGTACAATCATGTCATCTGCAAACAGGGACAATTTGACTTCCTCTTTTCCTAATTGAATACCCTTTATTTCTTTCTCTTGCCTGATTGCCCTGGCCAGAATTTCCAACACTTTGTTGAGTAGGAGTGATGAGAGAGGGCATCCCTGTCTTGTGCCAGTTTTCAAAGGGAATGCTTCCAGTTTTTGCCCATTCAGTATGATATTGGCTGTGGGTTTGTCATAAATAGCTCTTATTATTTTGAGATATGTTCCATCAATACCTAGTTTATTGAGTTTTTAGCACAAAGCACTGTTGAATTTTGTCAAAGGCCTTTTCTGCATCTATTGAGATAATCATGTGGTTTTTGTCTTTGGTTCTGTTTATGTGATGGATTATGTTTGTTGATTTGCATATGTTGAACCACCCTTGCATCCCAGGGATGAAGCCTACTTGATCGTGGTGGATAAGCTTTTTGATGTGCTGCTGGATTTGGTTTGCCAGTATTTTATTGAGGATTTTTGCATCGATGTTCATCAGGGATACTGGTCTAAAATTCTCTTTTTTTTGTTGTGTCTCTTTCAGGTTTTGGTATCAGGGTGACGCTGGCCTCATAAAATGAGTTAGGGATGATTCCCTCTTTTTCTGTTGATTGGAATAGTTTCAGAAGGAATGGTACCAGCTCCTCCTTGTACCTCTGGTAGAATTTGGCTGTGAATCCGTCTGGTCCTGGACTTTTTTTGGTTGGTGGGCTATTAATTATTGCCTCAATTTCAGAGCCTGTTATTGGTCTATTCAGAGATTCAACTTCTTCCTGATTTAGTCTTGGGAGGGTTTATGTATCCAGGAATTTATGCATTTCTTCTAGATTTTCTAGTTTATTTGCATAGAGATGTTTATAGTATTCTCTCATGGTAGTTTGTATTTCTGTGGGATTAGTGGTGATATCCCCTTTATCATTTTTTATTGCATCTATTTGATTCT
The DNA here is from genome assembly GCF_028885625.2 of Pongo pygmaeus. Lineage (NCBI taxonomy): Eukaryota > Metazoa > Chordata > Mammalia > Primates > Hominidae > Pongo > Pongo pygmaeus. The sequence goes on along the minus strand of NC_072382.2, from coordinate 36,019,316 downwards.
TCTCCCTTTTCTTCTTTATTAGTCTTGCTAGTGGTCTATCAATTTTGTTGATCTGTTCAAAAAACCAGCTCCTAGATTCAGTGATTTTTTGAAGGGTTTTTTGTGTCTCTATCTCCTTCAGTTCTGCTCTGATCTTAGTTATTTCTTGCCTTCTGCTAGCTTTTGAATTTGTTTGCTCTTGCTTCTCTAGTTCTTTTAATTGTGATGTTAGGGTGTCAATTTTAGATCTTTCCTGCTTTCTCTTGTGGGCATTTAGTGCTATAAATTTCCCTCTATCCACTGCTTTAAATGTGTCCCAGAAATTTTGGTACATTGTGTCTTTGTTCTCGTTGGTTTCAAAGAAGATCTTTATTTCTGCCTTCATTTCATTATTTACCCAGTAGTCATTCAAGAGCAGGTTGTTCGGTTTCCATGGAGTTGTGTGGTTTTGAGTGAGTTTCTTAATCTTGAGTTTTAATTTGATTGCACTGTGGTCTGAGATGTAGTTTGTTGTGATTTCTGTTCTTTTACATTTGCTGAGGAGTGCTTTTAACTTCCAACTATGTGGTCAATTTTGGAATAAGTCCAATGTGGTGCTGAGAAGAATGTATATTCTGTTGATCTGGGGTGGAGAGTTCTGTAGATGTCTATTAGGTCTGCTTGGTGCAGAGCTGAGTTCAAGTCCTGGATATCCTTTTTAACCTTCTGTCTCATTGATCTGTCTAATATTGACAGTGGGGTGTTAAAATCTCCCATTACTATTGTGTGAGAGTCAAAGTCTCTTTGTAGGTCTCTAAGGACTTGCTTTATGAATCTGGGTGCTCCTGTATGGGGTGCATATATATCTATGCTAGTTAGGTCTTCTTGTTGAATTGATCCCTTTACCATTGTGTAATGGGCTTTTTTGTCTCTTTTGATCTTTGTTGGTTGAAAGTCTGTTTTATCAGAGACTAGGTTTGCAACCCCTGCTCTTTTTTTGCTTTCCATTTGCTTGGTAGATCTTCCTCCATCCCTTTATTTTGAGCCTATGTGTGTCTCTCCACGAGATGGGTCTCCTGAATACAGCACACTGATGGGTCTTGACTCTTTATCCAATTTCCCAGTCTGTGTCTTGTAATTGGGGCATTTAGCCCATTTACATTTAAGGTTAATATTGCCACGTGTGAATTTGATCCTGTCATTATGATGTTAGCTGGTTATTTTGCCCATTAGTTGATGCAGTTTCTTCCTAGCATCAATGGTCTTTACAATTTGGCATGTTTTTGCAGTGGCTGGTACTGGTTGTTTCTTTCCATGTTTAGTGCTTCCTTCAGGAGCTCTTTTAGGGCAGGCCTGGTGGTGAGAAAATCTCTCAGCATTTGCTTGTCTGTAAAGGATTTTATTCCTCCTTCATTTATGAAGCTTAGTTTGGCTGGATATGAAATTCTGGGTTGAAAATTCTTTTCTTTAAGAATGTTGAATATTGGCCCCCACTCTCTTCTGGTTTGTAGAGTTTCTGCCAAGAGATCCGCTATTAGTCTGATGGGCTTCCCTTTGTGGGTAACCTGACCTTTCTCTCTGGCTGCCCTTAACATTTTTTCCTCATTTCAACCTTAGTGAATCTGCCAATTATGTGTCTTGGGGTTGCTCTTCTTGAAGAGTATCTTTGTGGTGTTCTCTGTATTTCCTTAACTTGAATGTTGGCCTGCCTTGCTAGATTGGGGAAGTTCTCCTGGATAATATCCTGAAGAGTGTTTTCCAACTTGGTTCCATTCTCCCTGTCACTTTCAGGCACACCAATCAAACGTAGATTTGGTGTTTTCACATAGTCCCATAATTCTTGGAGGCTTTGTTCATTTCTTTTTACTCTTTTTTCTCTAAACTTCTCTTCTCACTTTATTTCATTAATTTGATCTTCAACCACTGATACCCTTTCTTCTACTTGATCAAATCAGCTATTGAAGCTCGTGCATGCGTCACGTAGTTCTTGTGCCATGGTTTTCAGCTCCACCAGGTCATTTAAGGTCTTGTCTATACTGTTTATTTTAGTTAGCCATTAGTCTAATCTTTTTTCAAGGTTTTTAGCTTCCTTGCAATGGGTTTGAACATCCTCTTTTAGCTCAGAGAAGTTTGTTATTACCGACCTTCTGAAGCCTACTTCTGTCAGCTCGTCAAAGTCATTCTCCATCCAGCTTTGTTCCATTGCTGGCGAGGAGCTGCAATCCTTTGGAGGAGAAGAGGTGCTCTGGTTTTTAGAATTGTCAGCTTTTCTGCTCTAGTTTCTCTCCATCTTTGTGGTTTTATCTACCTTTGGTCTTTGATGTTGGTGACCTACAGATGGGGTTTTGGTGTGGATATCCTTTTTGTTGATGTTGATGCTATTCCTTTCTGTTTGTTAGTTTTCCTTCTAACAGTCAGGTCCCTCAGATGCAGGTCTGTTGGAGTTTGCTGGAAGTCCACTCCAGACCCTGTTTGCCTGGGTATCACCAGGAGAGGATGCAGAACAGCAAATATTGCAGAACAGCAAATACTGCTGCCTGATCCTTCCTCTGGAAACTTCTTCCCAGAGGGGTACCCGCCTATATGAGGTGTCAGTTGGCCCCTGCTGGGAGGTGTCGCCCAGTTAGGGTGCAAGGGGGTCAGGGACCCACTGAGGAGGCAGTCTGTCCGTTCTCTGAGCTCAAACACTGTGCTGAGAGAAACACTGCTCTCTTCAGAGCTGTCAGACAGGGACATTTAAGTCTGCATAAGTTTCTGCTGCCTTTTGTTCAGCTATGCCCTGCCTCCAGAGGTGGTATCTAGAGGCAGCAGGCCTTGCAGAGCTGCAGAGGGCTCTGCCCTGTTCAAGCTTCCCCAGCTGCTTTGTTTACCTACTCAAGCCTCAGCAATGGTGGATACCCCTCCTCCTGCCAGGCTGCTGCCTTGCAGGTTGATCTCAGACTGCTTCACTAGTAGTGAGCAAGGCTCCGTGGGCATGGGACCCACTGAAGCAGGTGCGGGATATAATCTCCTGGTGTGTCATTTGCTAAGACCATTGGAAAAGCGCAGTATTTGGGCTGGAGTATCCTGTTTTTCCAGATACCATCTGTCATGGCTTCCCTTGGCCAGGAAGGGGAAATCCCCCGACCCCTTGCACTTCCCAGGTGAGGTGATGCCCCGCCCTGCTTCGGCTTGCCCTCCATGGGCTGCACCCACTGTCCAACCAGTCCCAATGAGATGAACCAGGTACCTTAGTTGAAATGCAGAAATCACCCATCTTCTGCATCAATCATGCTGGGAGCTGCAGGCTGGAGCTGTTCCTATTTGGTCATCTTGGAATGGAATCTGGGATTTTCTTATTTGCAATCTAGAAAATAGAGTAACACATACAGACAATCTAATTTGACCAAAAGACCAAAACAATATGCCCATAAGAAATCATGTCAAAGAATGTTATTTATAGCAGCAGTCCCCAACCTTTTTGACACCAGAGACCAGTTTCATGGAAAACAATTTTTCTACAGACCCAAGGGTTGGGGACCAGTACCTGGAGGCTGGAGACCCCTGATCTACAGGATCCTTTCCAGGGTGTAATCATAGTCTCACAATATTGATTAAAATAGCTACAAAATCTCATCTCTGAAGTGGCCCACTAAGACAATGAAGAGCAGTCCCAAATTAAGATTACATGGCAGGCCTAAGGAAAATACATTACTTTTAAGGTAAAAAAAAATTCCTTTTACTTTTTTAGTGTTGTTCTGAAATAAATGCTTTCATTCATTCACACATTATTCATTGACATTGTTCTAGGCACTTAAAATCAGCGAACAAAGCAGAAAAAAACCATTGTGCCCTATGCAGCTTACTTTCAAGTGGGAACAGATAATAAACAATAAACATCATAAATAAGCAAATTGTACAGATGTTAATAGGTAATAAACGCTAAGGGGAAAACTGATGAGGAAAAGGTAAATTGGGAGTATGTGGGAGTGGAGGGAATTGCAAATTTAAATAGGGTTGTTAGCGTAGGCCACATAGACATAGAGCTGGTAGCATCTGGGCAAAGACATGAAAGAGGCAAGAAAGTTAGTCAGGCAGATACCCAGGAAGACCCAGGAGGGCGCCTTAGGGCAGGCGTGAAGTGAAGATATATATATATCTGGCAAGTGCGAAGAACAGCAAAAGTAGATGAATAGATGAACAAGGGAGAATGTAGTTGGGATGAGGTTAGAAAGGGCATGGAGGAGGTGGACACAACACAGGACCTTGCAGGACATTGTCAGGGCTTTGTGAGAACTAGTAAGCTCATGGAGTGTTTAGCAATATGATTTTTTTAAAAAGATAATTTTGAATTCTTTGTTAAGAATTCACCAAATGCATTGAAATAACTGTATTGCAATGTCCTAATGTGTCCATATGTTAGTATTTTCTAAGAATTGCATAAACTTTGTGGCAGAGACTGCCAATTGTCTGCCAATATCCATTCCTTGTTCCTTCTACAAAACTAGAATCCCTGATTTTTAACTGAGATATATGGCTGCCTAAAATAAAGACTGTATTTTCCAGTTTTCCTTGTAGCTGGGCAGGACCATATGAACATGTTCTGGCCAATGACATGTTAGTGGAGATGGTCCATGCAAGTGAGTGTACCCTTCTTTTTCATTCCTTCCACTACCTAGAATGAAAACAATGGCTAGTCCTGGATTGGTCATCTTTAACTTTGATGAGATGCTGAAAATGAAAGCCAGGACTGAGGGAGGATTGAAGGAGTCTGAACCTCTGACAACATGGAGTACCATACCAACCCTGGACTACCTACCTCCAGACTTTTACATGAGAAATAAACACCTCGTTTGTTCAAAACAGTGTTAATTTGGATCTTTGTTACTTGCAGTTAAACCTAATCCTGAAACACCTGACATTCTCTTGAAGTAAATTGCTTTCAAAAACCTAAAATACATGGTATTTACTTACAGCAAAGAAATAAAGAGAACACTAGAATGGCTTAAAATATAAATTTAACTCAGAGTCTAGTAATTTGGGACTTTGGGCCTTGCGGGGTTGAAGAATTCAACTGTTTGTGTATCCCAAACAGTTGAATTGCTACAGTGACTGCTACAGAAGATGAGACTGTGGTTCTAAGCTTTTTAAAAACACTTTTCTTTAAGAATTCTTCACTGGTTGGGTGTAATGGCTCACGCCTGTAATCCCGACACTGTGGGAGGCTGAAGAGGAAGGACTGCTTGAGTTTGGGAGTTTGAGACCAGTCTGGAAAACACAGTGAGACCCTGACTCTACAAAAAGTAACTTAACTGGGTATGATGGCACACACCTCTAGTCCTAGCTACTTGGGAGGCTGAGGCGGGAAGATTGCTTGAGCCCAGGAGATTGAGGCTGCAGTGAGCTATGATCATGCCACTGCACTCTAGCCTGGGTGAGTGAGACCCTGTCTCAATCAATCAATCAATCAATAAAACTAGCCTAGCTGTCAAAGATCAGATTAAGGTTGCTGTTTTTCAACCCAAGCTTACTGTGTTAGGAGACCTCAAAGGAATCATCTTTATGTTGAAGCACAGAGTCAGGGAATAAAAAACCAGTACTCAGGCTTAAAAATAATGTCCAGACGTGATCTTTGGCTGTGAACATGGGATTAGCTATAGACTGGAAGTCTACTAATTTAGGGGAAGAGGAAGGAGCAGTGTTAAACTGCTAAACAAACCACAAAGCTGGCCGAAAAACATGACTGACCTGTATTCAAATCTCATGCCCACATTTGTATCAGCAGGAAGCAGGCTGCAGATGTGTTCAGCACTCTAGAACAGCAAATTCTCCATTGACCACATCAGATGTGGTCAGGAAGTACAACGTACAAGGAAGACCCTTTCCAAAAGGCAGAATTAGGAGTACTCTGATGAACTAATCAAGGAAATTGCTCCATTGCTAGAGAAGGGAACTTTTACAATTCCTACCTAGCCTAGCAGAATTGATAACCACTATAAACCAGTGACTCTTGTGTTAATCCTATTCTCCTCCTTTCCAAATATACATCCATTCTGTTAGGTGTGATGTGGCAAATGCATTAACTTTTAGTTTATAGGTTACTAGACCACCTGGACTTAATGAAAAGGACTGTGCATTAACCCAACAGCCTAGATTCTGAGCCATATTCAAATGGATCATATTTGGGGTTCACACACAAAATTAAAAGCTAGAACAGGCATGTATGATCAAGAATAGGTGGTTATGTTCTATCTACAGGAAGAAGGGCATACCAAAGATATTTTGGTGGCTAAAAGTTTGGATTGTGGAGTAAACTGTTAGATGTTCACTAGAATCTGTTCCCTTTTACAGTGTCTAGCTGAAGCCTTTTTTCCATCTACGTGTTGCCACTTGACCACATGACTAAATTCTGGTCAGCAGAATGTAAGCAGAAGTGGCATATGTGACTTCTGGGAACTGTCACCAAAGAAGGGGGTATGGGGCATAATTTTCAGCCTTCTTTTCTTCCTTCCTGATATCTGGAATGTGATCATGGCTTAAAGCTGGAATAACCATGAATGATCATGAATGCACCATCTGTGACTTTGGGAATGGAAGCTACTCACAGCACAGCAACAAAATAGAAGATCTTAGAGCATTATACTAGCCCTCCAGACTTTTATATGAGTAAGAAATAAGCCTTTTTTTCTTACCCGTCCTCAATGTAAACTTTACATTGTAAGTAAGAAATAAACTTTTATATGAGTAAGAAATAAACCTTTTTTTCTTACCCATCCTCAATTTAAACTTTTCTTAACATCTTGTACACGCTATTTATTTCCAGTCTCTAGACCTTTGCTCACACTGCTCCTATACTGTTGATGATTTAGAAACTAGAAGCCAACTTGGTATGATGAAATAGACTTCTTTTTTCCATTTCCCAAAGTTCATGTTTAAGTCAGTTGGTTGCCTGAAATTAAGAATGAATTTTCCTATGTGCTATGGTTAGAATGTTTGTGGCCACCCCCCACCCCCTGCCAAATTTCTAAGTTGAAACTTAATCCCCAATGTGATGTTATTATGAGGCAGAGCCTTTAGGGAGGCAATTAAGTCATAAGGGTGGACTCTTTTTACAATGCAAGGGCACATTATCAATAAGGAAGCAGGCACTCACCAGACACTGCTGGTGCCTTGATCTTAGACATCCCAGCTTCCAGAACTCTGAGGAATAAATTTCTTTTGTTCGTATATGATTCAGTCTAAGGTATTTTGTTATAGCAGCCCAGAATAAGATACTATGGAAACAAATATATACATTGATCAGTTTCCTTGCCTCATTCAATATATGCTAGTAATACCTGAATTAACTCTCCAATAATATTATAGTTAAAAAAATTTTTTTGAAAGCTGAGACTAGTCTGTCCTGTTCACTTTGCATTCATAGTGCTTAATTCAGTGTCTAGGACATAGTAGGTATGCAATAAATTTTTGTTAAAGAAATATGGGAAATTGTACTTCAGATGCCAAGAACACATTTGTTCACAGCAGCAACATTGTAATCACAGAAGAAAGGATTCCCTACAGGACTAAAGTAGATAGTTTTGACAAATTTTCAATGTTAATTCTTTCTATCTAAACTAGCCAAATAATTTATCATCCAAACTGGGCCTGTCCCAGGCAAATCAAGATGTCTAGACTGCACCTATCTATATTTAAATAGCCTCCTTTTTAAATGAGAAGGTACTATCCTATGTCTCTATGGTTGCATATGTACCCATGGGACTCACCAAAGATTTACTGTTCGCTGCTTTTTAAAGAAGGCACCAAAAAGTCTCTGTTTTTATCTTGATGAAGATAATGTTTTACTCTTCAAGGAAGAACAAAAAGCATTTCCTCCTCACAAGCTCCACTCCCAGTGGTAAGTGGGATTTCCTACTTCAGAGGTCTGGTTTTCCTTTACCCAGGGATGATACTCAGGGCCTTTTTGCATTCTTTAAATCTGTGCCTAAAAGGCCTTTAAGTTAAATTGCTGGATTTCCCAGGACATAAAAAAAATTAGCAAGAATTGGTCTGCAGTAGACAAATCTACCCCACACTATTCTGGGGTAGTGAGACCTTGGAAGAAAATGACTGTGTGGAGTGTATGTAGTTCTGTGAGAGAGAAGGAGAGGAGTAGGAGGGAGGGAGGAAAGGAGAAGGAGAGGTGGATTTAAAAGCCTAGGTAACTGTAGCTGTGATCTGGGGGAACCAGTGATGGGTACTCTAATTGAGCACAATACTGAAGGAATTGTGTTAGCCACTGTGACGGTTAATTTTATGGGTCAACTTGGCAGGGCCATGGTGACCAGCTATTTGATCAACCATTGTTCTGGGTGTTTTCTGTGAAGGTGTTTTTTTGGATGAGATTAACATTTAAATGGGTAGACTCTTAGTAAAGCAGTTTACCCTCCATAATGTGATATGGGTCTAATCCAATCAGTTTAAAGCTTTTATAGAAAAAAGACTGACTTCCCCCGGGTAAAAAGGAATTCTTCCAGCAAGTTGTCTTTGGACTTGAATTGCAACCCTTCTCTGTCTCTAGCCTGCCAGCCTACCCATCAGATTTTGGACTCACATAGCCTCTGCACTCATGGGAGCCAATTCTTAAAAATCAATTAATCTTCCTCTCTCTCTCTCTCTCTTCATATATATATATTGATTAAAGAATGAGTAGATAGAGAAGGGAAGGAGAAAACAAGGCAGAAGAGAAATTGGTGGAGGGTGAGAGAATGAATTTGGTTTTGGACCCATGGAACTTGAGGTATCTGGCAAGCAGTTAAGGACAGCATTGGCTGACTGATGAGTAAGAGATGTCCAACATGAAAGCCTCCCGTGAACCCGCTGGAGTTTGGTGGACTTTGCCTTTCCACATCTTGGAGAGCTAGTAGGGAGGAGTTTTTCTGCAGGTGACTCTGGCTTCCAGAAGGGGGCAGCAAAAAGGATGGTTCAGAAGAAAGAACTTGGCTAAGTATGTGCATTTCAAGACAAAGTTCTCCAGAAACTTCTTTCACAGGTAGGGAATTCAACAACAGTGCCCACTGCAGTGAAGCATTGTATTGGTCCCAGAAGAAAGTGATGACAGAATAACATTGAGACCAATTCACCCTGCAAGTAGAATCTCTGAATTATGTTTGGTTTGGTTAAGAATGGAAATTCCACTTTTATATATGGATAGATAGATAGATAGATAGATAGATAGATAGATAGATAGATAGACAGACATGCGTTGCTTAACAACGGGAATACGTTCTGAGAAATCCACCATTAGGTGATTTCACTGGGCAAATATCATACAGTAGACTTACACAAACCTAGATGGCATACTATACACTTAGCCTCTATAGTATAGCTGATTGGTCCTAGGCTACAAACCTGTACAGCATGTTACTCTGTGGAACACCATAGGCAATTTTAACACTATAGTAAGTATTTGTGTATCTAAACATAGAAAAAGTAATACACTGCACTACAACATTACAACAGCTATGTCACTAGGTGACAGGAATTTTTCAGCTCCATTATAATTTCATGGGAGTACCGTTCTAAATGTAGTCCATTCTTAAGCAAAACATTCTTATGCAATGCATGACTACACACACACACACACACACACACACCCACACACACCCACAATTTTTTTGGTCCTGTTTCTCTGTAGAACCCTGACTAATATACCCTCTTTCAAAGACCATGTTGCCTTGCAAGGCTGAGGTGGAACTGGTGCCAGAAAGACTTTCCTGAAGCAAGGACCAATAGCACTGGTCAGAGGATGGATGCCAATGAGATCAGCAAGAAGCTATGGCAATGGCAGCACCACCAATAGTACCAGCAGCACCAACAGACAAACTAACTGACATTAAGGGTCATTCTCATTCGGGAGGGGACAGCTGGAGAACTTTCTTTTTGAACAACAGTTAATACCTAAGGTTCATAGATAATCTACAGGAGATGAGAAGCTCAAAGGTTATGAGACTACACTTGCTGCTAACTAAGCATATGGAAAAATAAAAGCAATATAATGTAACTTACACCCACAAATATTATGGAGGAATTCATACCTATTGACATAAGAGAATGATCATGTGTTTCTCTTGCACTTTCTAACTATGTGGCCTTAAGTATCATGAATTTTTTCAGCCTCAGTCTTCTTATGTGCAAAACACGGTAACTACATGGTTATGAGGATTAAATGAAATGGTGAACTTGGAAGCATTTGGCACAGGGCTTGGCACATGGTAAACATTCAATAAATGTCCTAATCTGCATCAAATAAGAAAAAGTATCTGTCTATACATAGTTTAATAAGAGAGGGTGCTTTTGACCGCCCAGCACTCCTCTGTTGGCCCTCTCTCTACTCCTCCTTTAAATGTTTCATGATAGGAGGGGTGACGCTCTCTTCTAAAGCATCTTTAACAACCATTGTCTTTTGAAATCTTTCATAGGTTGAGTCTGAATTGGGAAATGCTTATAAGCAAAAATCCAGCTGTGCACAGCAAGGCAAAAGTATATGATTAAAGAGTAAAACCACTTGCAGAAAAAAAATCCACCGACTGTCCTGGTGTGTTTATTATATAATCCAATTATTTAAAAAATGAAAGTTGAATCTAACTATTCAAAAATAACCTGAAGAAAACAGAAATAGTTTTATTTTTTACGTATGCACAATTACAATCCTAACTTTCAGTGAAAGAGGTAATTATTTTAGTGGTAGGTATACTTTTTTGTTTTTTTCCCATAAAGTAGTTCAGGAGTCAAAGCTGGATGCAGTGACTCATGCTTATAATCCCAGTATTTTCGGAGGCCAAGGTGGGAGGATCTCTTGAGCCCAGTAGTTCAAGGCCAGCTTGGACAACATGGCAAGACCCCATCTCTACAAATAAAAAATTTTAAAATATTAGCCAGGCCGAGTGGTGCATGCCTGTAGTCCTAGCTACTTGGTAGACTGAGGCAAGAGGATCACTTGAGCCTAGCTAGGACTACTTGGTAGACTGAGGCGAGAGGATCACCTGAGCCCAGGAGTTTCAAGGTTGCACTGAGTATGACTGTGCCACTACACTCCAACCTGGGTGTCAGAGTAAGACCCTGTCTTTTTTTTTGAGATGGAGTTTCGCTCTTGTTGCCCAGGCTGGAGTACAATGGCACAATCTTGACTCACCGCAACCTCCACCTCCCAGGTTCAAGTGATTCTCCTGCCTCAGCCTCCCAAGTAGCTGAGATTACAGGTGTGCGCCACCATGCCTGGCTAATTTTTATATTTTTAGTAGAGATGGGGTTTCTCCATGTTGGTCAGGCTGGTCTCAAACTCCTGACTTCAGGTGATCTGCCCACCTTGGCTTCCCAAAGTGCTGGGATTACAGCCATGAGTGACCACACCCAGCCTGACCCTGTCTCTTAAAAAAATAAAATAAGGGCGGGAAACAGTGGCTCACACCTATAATCCCAGAATTTTGGGAGGCCGAGGTGGGCAGATCACTTGAGGTCAGGAATTCACGACCAGTCTGGCCAACATGGTGAAACCCTGTCTCTACTAAAAATACAAAAAATTAGCTGGGGGTGGTGGCGGATGCCTGTAATCCCAGCTACTTGGGAGGCTGAGGGAGGAGAATCGCTTGAACCCAGGAGGTGGAGATTGCAGTGAGCCAAGATCACGGCACTGCACTCCAGCCTGGGCAACAGAGTGAGACTCCATCTCAAAATAAATAAATAAATAAATAAAATGAAAAATACTTTCAAGATGCTTTCAGTAGGATTAGTTATATAAGTGTGAAATCATTACCATTATTAAATGAAATATTTCTTCTGTAATGTATCTATAAACAGTGTCATTCCTCACTAGAAGTAGAACATATTCACAGGCTAAGTAGAATATGCAAAATACAAGACTATAACAGGGTTTCAGATAACACCCCTGCACATTGCCAATTAAATGAGAACTAATCGTTCATTAGAAATTAAAGAAATAAAAATGTGTTAATTTTAATTTGACTGACACTAAATACTATGGTACTCTAAAGAATATGGATAAAGGCATTGACTTATGTTTTATTAACACATGCATAGTTTATTCACTGACACACAGAAAAACCACAATCTTCCTGTACTTCCTATTTCTTAACAATTTTAGATCACTATGTGCTCCCCTCTGATACCTCCACCTAGGGTACCATTCCATACTTTTTTACAAAAGACATTCCTGTCCTTAGTTGTTGAGTCTGGACTCTGGAGCCACAGTGACTGGGTTTGCCTCCTGCTGCCCACTTACAAGCTGTGTCACTTTGGACAAGTTACATAACATCTTTGTGCTTCAGTTTCTTCATCTGCAAAATGGGGATAAAAATAGCAACCACTTCATAAAGTTGATGTGTTTGGCACATAGTAGGCACCATGTGTCAGCTATTGGAGAACAGAGTCCTGGTGGTCCTCAAGTTGGAACACTAACTACCAATAACAGTTCATGTAGATTTTCCAAAGGGCATGCAATTGCAGATAGTTTTAAGAAAACCAATTTCTAGATTCTTGCCTTCTATATATAGGCACTTTAAAAAAATATATCTGCCTAAGAACCTGGCACTTTAAAAAAATACATCTGCCTAAGAAGCTGCCTGTCCTAACTAGAGTTTAATCTTGGACAGTCTCTATTTCTCATTTTACAAAAGAAAAGCATTTCTTTTTGGCCTATTCCAAGGTTTCAAACCAAGGAAAAACTCCACAATTCCTTTAATCAAGAAATTATGCATGCTCTCTCCAACCTATATTATCAACATATTTTTTCATAAATTTTCTTTTAACATTTGATAAATATCAGAAATGGTAAAATATCCATGCTGTTTTGAATAATTGCATGCTATCAATAATTATAATGAAAACCCAATCCTGATGAAATTTTTCTACACTTATAACCTTATGGTCAAAGGCCATTTTTTAAAAAAAACCTTATTATGGTATGTTGTTATTGCAGATAACAACATGTTACGTAAGACGGAGTAGCCTATAAAAAACTTTCAATTATAAATGATAAAATTCTATGAAAAAATGGAATAAACCTAAGTTTAAGGAAAAACTTTGTTGAAGAAGAGCTTGTTAATGTTTTTAACATTTTAAAATCTCTATAGAATTCAGGTCTGGGGCTAGAAATGTTATGTATATGTGTATGTGTGACACCTTGTCATGCTTAAAACAAAGAACTCTCTTAAAACAAGAAACTCTATCTCCATCATCTATATTCACATGCATCTTGTTGTTTCTCTGTTTCTCTAGAGAGCTCTACTACACACTCTTTCATGTGGGGCGTGTCAAAAGCACACAGGAGTCAACTTAAAGGTAATGCCACCGGCCAAAAATGGGACACTCTGAAGAGTAAAAAAAAAATAAAAGATCGAAACATCAAGCATATAAATCCATGAGTATCTAATAATACTAAAACTAAAATTTATACTTCAATTCTCATCATTCATCTTTGGAGATTGCTGGACCATCAATTTAGTATTCTGGAAAAGAAATGTACTTTTCCTTCTTTCCTGAGTTGGCTATAATTCAGGAGAAACAAATAGATAATGAAAGAAAATTCTTCTTAATAGAAGAATCATAGCCAATAAATATAGATGGAATAAAAGAATTAGAAAATCACCACTGCATAAACTCTAGTGAAATAATGGACCCAGATAATGTTTGTCCAGGCAATGCTTGTCATTATGAGATGAAAAAACAAAGGGAAGTTTATAGCAGATGAATCTGACTGATATACTATTGATTTACATTAATGTCACTAAAATAGGACAACTAGAAATTGCTTCTCCTTGTGTAATTCCACAGGAATTATAAACACAGGAATACCTATGAAGGATTCTTGCCATAAACGCTGAATCTGACCAAGTTTCTAGATCTAATTTCTAGCGTTTTTTCTCATAAACATGTGAAGTAGAGAAACATGTTAAAAGACATGGCAGAGAAAACAGAGAAAGGAGAAATGTTACAAATGAAGAGACTCAAGAATCATAGGCGGGCGGATCACAAGGTCAGGAGTTCGAGACCAGCCTGGCCAATATGGTGAAACCCTGTCTCTACTAAAAATACAAAAAAAAATTAGCCCGGCGTGGTGGCACACGCCTGTAATCCCAGCTACTCCTAGGCTGAGGCAGGAGAATTGCTTGAACCCGGGAGGTGGAGATTGCGGTAGCCAAGATTGCACCACTGCACTCCAGCCTGGGCGACAGAGGAAGACTCCGTCTCAAAAAAAAAAAAATAAATAAATAAATCATTTCAACTAAATGCAATGCATAAATATTATTTAGTTCCTGATTTGAACAAACTTTCATCAGACATACATTTTTGAGACAATTGGTGAACACATGAATATATACTGCTTACTACTTAATATTAAGGAAATGATTTTATTAAGGAAATGATTTTATTGAATATGAATAAACGGTACTACCATGATAAATCTCTTTTGTTAAACATATAAACCGAGGTATATATGAGTACAATATGATTAAAATACTCCAATAGAAAAGAGTAAGGGTGTAAAGGTAAGAATGTCAGAAAGCTGATGATTGTTTAACTTGGGTGAAGAGTACATGGAGGTTTTACTGTTTTTCCTCTTGTATGTGTTTGAAAATGTTCATTAAAAAATATTTTTAACAAATCATATGGAATTCATATTCTATTAGATATATTTTAAATACAGTTTTATTTTTTAAATGTCAACATTCATAGCATACCAGAAATCACATATTTTCCAACTATTTAAGCTTATAACAAGAAATGTTAAGTGTCAACTTAAAATGTACAAGAGAGTATATGCTTTTCAAAATTGTATTAGAGAGTACATGAGCAAAAATATTTGAAGTTCTTGTTCTAGACAATAACTACCTCCAGCCTCAGCAATAAGGAGAGAATTCAAGTGGGACAGAGCTGACAAACAACCTCCTTATCTTCTTCCCCAGGTAAATTGGGACTTGCTTAGCTCTCCTGCATTTCCCTAGAGGAAGGGTGAGAAACAGGTTCTCATAATTCCTTCACAGTGAACTAGGTGCTTAAGACTGCCATAGAATCACCATAATTTAACACTCCTTTCGTAGCTTGGTCTAGGTCCCTAAACCAGATAGTGATGATCAATGCATTAGTTCAAAATCCCAAATTGTGAGGGAGAGTTAGTAAAGTTCAAAGTAGAGCATACTGTCAAGTAGAAAATTACCTTGATGTAATGGTAGCCACCAAGTACATTACCAGGCACACTAAATCTGAGGGCTCACAGACTAAATTAACATGTTCATTTCATACAACTTACTAAATAAATGTAAAACAAAAAGCAAGGGGAAAGCAATGAAATAGGTTGACACTCTTATAATAGGATGTGAGTGGCAGGACCACCCTATATGTACCCTGCATTACATGCTAGTCACATGCTCTGTTTTCTCTGTGCCACATCAGACTTCCCCATAATAACGTGTTGTAAGAACCAGAGTTCAGATTTGAGTCAGGTGGCCAAGATAGAAGGTGCCAGGGGTCAAAGGCACATACTTGATAATGAGAGAGACAAAGGGGCAGTTATACCTGAATAAAGAGGTAGCTTGCCAATTAATGGTGAAGATCTATGGGTTTTATTTGCATTTCTTGGGCATAGTACCATGGGCCAATATAGGACCTTACTGGAGGTCATAAGTAGGTGGCATGGCACAGCTGTCAGCCCAGAAGTGACAAGATCATAAATTGGTTTTTCTACCTTTCTATCAAATACACACTTGTCTATTCCTTCATAACCCATTTATTTTGTCTTGGCAAGTTTTACAGGTTAGTAACTTGCTTACTATGTATATTTAGTACATCTTCTAAATTCTGCTTTTCTTTCTCAAACTACTTGCTTACTCATATCTATATTAATACATGCTAGGAGTTTCACCTGTATCTCATTAACATGCTTGCTGACTTCCTATCTATCGTCAAAATTTCTTATCAATTTCATCATCTCATTTGTTTTCTTCTATAGTAGAATTGAATATTCGAACTCACATTTTCTAGTGGGATGGAGATGACGCAGCAGAGAAAAGCATGCATGTGGAAGAAAGACACAAGTGAAGAGAAGAAATTTGGAATTACCATCATCTTCAAAGATTTCAGGTCTCTTTCTCTAGCTTCCAAGACAGCTAGTAAACACTCAGATATTACCTCTCAAAGGCCAGTCCTACTGTACACTGGAAACACTTAGGTAGAGTTTTAGGCCATATTCCACTAAACAAGAGGTTGTATCTGTCCCTTGAAAACTGCTGCAGCATTCCAGCAGCAAATACCTTATTTTCTGCCACTCAACATGCCCTCACCTATTTAATTGCCAGTTATCTCCACCAGTGCTGAAACGGCATCCCCATACCACAGTGGAAGCCATTATACACTGTGGTAGGAACTTCAGGTGTGTTAAAATATTGTCAAGGTAGATAATGACTGTTGGTTCAGGAGATATAAGTTGCTGCCACACTCAACCTTACTAGGAGACATGGAGATCTCATTTGCAAAGCCCCATCTCCAATAGAGCTGGTCCAGAAGGCTAACCATTCAATTCAATTAAGAAAGACACTTGATTTCTTCATTAAATCTACCTTCCTGGTGTTGTGTAGACATGTAAATCACATATATACACCTGTATTGCCAAATTATTCTTTTTAAAATTAATTTTACAACAACTAAAATATAGTTTACTGTGGAATAGTCTACTCTTCTACAATGTAATAGTTATATCCCTGAGTAAACTTGCATTATCAAAACTCATTTTATAAAAATAATAGTTTAATTTTTTTTAAGTGGGGAGGTTAAGAACTACAGTTCCAGACTCTCAAATAAGTTATGTTTCCTGTTGGAATTTCAGTGATAAATGTTTTTGCTTGTTTAATAGCTATAATTGTACAACTAGACAAACTAAATATCCTAGGGTAAATCTAGCTATCTAGCTTTTGCCTTATTCTATGCTACCAGACTATGTTAAGCAAACTAGTTCTTGCATATTCTTATCACTTTATTATCCTGTCATCTATTGTTATGATGAACAAATCAATTTTATGTAAACATAAACAAGGTACCTTTGTGGCCCTCCAAATGTGTTTTCCCTAAAACCACTTTGCTAATTCCTGACCCCATCATCTATCCATTCAATCAACAAATTGTTGAGTACCAACTATTTCCAGACTTTGAAAACAAGACAATGAATTCAATGTTGACAAGATAATATTGTTCCTCCAACTGGTTGAATTTTCGTTATAATGAATGTAAACACAATTTTAATTAACTTGCCTTATTAAAGACAATTTAAATGATTATAACTGAAGTTATTATAGAAATGCTCATATTAAGATTTTAAAAAGTGTATTTAAAAATCTATTCTTGGAATTAGTAATCATAATTTTTTTGTTTTTAGTCTTTATGATTTCATAGGTTTTTTTAAAAACAAAGGTGTGGCCATATTAAATATACAGTTCATATACATGGCTGTTTGTGGCGGCTCACACGTGTGCCCCCAGCTACCTTGGGAGGCTGAGGCAGGAGGATTGCTGGAGCCCAGGAGTTCAAGTCCATACTGGACAACATAGCAAGGCCCAGCCACCAAAAAAATAAAATAAAATATATACAGCTGGGTTCACTGAATGAGAGTATTCCTATGTTACTAAATATTTGTTGAGAACATGATTTTTTATTACCTGTTTAATATCCTAGTTAGTGGCTCCAAATGTTTCTTATTGTGATTAAAGCTGTGATTCTTGTATATATACCTTTGACCACACCACTGAATAGTTCTTTAAGTCTAGAAGCTAAATCCCTGGATCAAAATATATGCACATTTTTAAGGCTGTTGTGTATCTCCAAAATGAATTACTTTTTGGAAATAAATCAATTTCTAAAATTATCAGAAGTATTATATGAAAGCCCATCTAACAGTACCCATTAGTGGAGCAAAATATTATCTCTTAACTTTGCCAGTTTTAGAAAAATGTTATAACTCGTAGTGAACATTTAATTTTTAAAATTTTAATTATTTAATTTTTAATAATTATATCGATACTCAAGGAGGAATATCAAGGGATCATCAGTGAGATTTTATAAATTATAAATTATTTTAGTTCTACTAAGGAAACATTTAATTAAAAGAAGAAATTCCTAAAATATAGAATATGTATGTTAAGCTCCTAGATATTTTAAAGATAACTAAGTTCAAAATATCTAATTAGCCCAGTGTCCCCTTTCTCATATACTTATGAGAACATATCCAATTATCTTGAAAAAGGTAATTAAAATTACTATTAATAATCTTGATACTAAGACATGTTATAATTCATTTGATAATTACATTTCCCACAAAGATACTGTCAACATAAACTGTGAAACTGTAGATCCATCCTGTTTACAAGTATCAGAAACAATATGCTCATTGTTCTGTTGTACTTAAATGCTGCATTGCAGTTTTTCTTAACAGGTAGTATGTGACATGAAACATGTCTGATTTTATGCTTCATAATTTCCATTCTGTTGTTTAACACTCAAAAAATTATATTTATGTATCACACATGTCAGAAAATGATTTAAATAATTTAACTAAGTAATAGCAACCATACCTTTCATTTCAAATACAAAATAGAAATCTTTTGTTGCTAGATGTTAAAAATCACTTTTAATCAGAAATGCAAATATTTACATTTTTTAATTTATGTAGCTAACATTAAATATTTGGTTGAATTGTTTATGTTTTATATTTTCAGAAATTTATTATGAATCAAAACATTAAGTCATAAAAACAGGAGACATCAAAAAACTACATTCCAAGATTGACTCGCAAATTTTAAAAATTCATTATTTCTATTCACTATTCTGATTTTTTATAACAAGGAAAAGAAAGAAGAATAAATGTAATTATTTTGATTTTAAAAACACTACAGGAAAAGGTACTAATTTAAGCCAGGCTGAAGTTTACATCATTTATTGCTATTTTTCTTCAAAAATATGCATTAGAATAAATATTTTTCTAAATACTAAAGTAAATAGAATGCATGGTTCTGGCATATTTATTTCTTTGAAAAGGTGTTCTGAATTTTAGACAACATAAATACTAGGCACTGTGGTGGTTGCCATAGTAACAAATAGAAGCATAAAAATACATGCAATTTTTCAAATGTATCCACTTTTTTCATAAATGTGCATATGTTATAGGTAAAAGATTATTCAACTCTTGCTTTAGCTCCCCTTTTAGCAGGAGATACATGTAATTCTTTAGAAATAGAAGATTATCATGTAGCAATGGAGCAGGCTCAAAAAAGTTTATAAATATTATGTGGGAAATCTTAAGTTCTTTTAATGTAAATTTTCCAAATTGAAGGCAGGAAAAAAACTTCTTTCACTATCTTACTTTAATGGACAGTGTTCTTTAGGTAAGGGTAAAAGCACATAAACTTCTTTTCCTCCCAAGCATGAAATTTCCTTTTATTTTGCATAAGTTTATTATTCACATGCATAAATGCAGCACATGACCTTGGAAAGCTGAAAGCCCTTTTGATCCCAAAGAACCAGAAGTTGTTTAATGCTAATCCAGGAACTACTACTTGAGTAAACGATCTTTTCTTTCTCCACTCCCCTAATTTAAATACAATCTTCCTATTTACAGGTATCCAAGTGACTGAATTTTACACTTACAGTTTAAAGGGCTGCAGAGGGAAGCAATTCCACAAGCCATTATGTGAAGCTTGAAATCTATTGAAAGGTACTGGTAAGACAAGCAAAACAACAGAAAAGTTGCTCAACTATTATTGAGAAACATATCCTTCAAACCTGATTACAAAAATTTGGACCTCCAATTTGCTTCAACAATAACTATTATGTAATATTCTCCTGGGGTGAAATTTAAAACTTTGTAAAGATCACCATCTAGGCAGATTGACAAACGTAAGGTAACAAAACAGTGCTCTAGGGCTTACCTTGTGCTCACTCCATAAAGAAACCATGTGCTGTCATGGCTAAGGATTGACTAATCTACCAGAGGAAAAACAATGAGAAACATCCTTATCGTGTATATGCACGATCCTATTTACTTTTATTAAAGAGAAATCGTTTATTTAAATAATGATATACAGGAATAATTAACATTATGTTTTTACTAAACAAGCTCAAACATAATTGAATGCAACATAATAAAAACATGATAGAAAAAGGCACTGCCCTCAGTGAGCTCATAGTTTGATACTTAGCAATGTAAGAGCTTTCGACTATTGTATTAAACTTTCAACACAACAACTTCATAATTCGACTAGTCAAGGCATTCCATATATTAAGGAAGTATGAGTTAATTTCCTATCTACAATGTACAGCTCAATCTCAAAACAAAGATAACAGCTTTTGAGTTAACTTGAAAGTTCACTTAATAATAACATGACTAGCTCAATAAGTCCTTGGAGAAATATTACATCTACCTAAATTCATATAATTACATTCTGCTAGCTTTAGTATTCTAAAACAAATACTCAGAATCTGAGATGACCCAAAATGAAAGGCAAAAGATTATGTAGCCCTCTAGGAGTGAGGAAGAAATAATCTCATCTTTATCGCCACTAGGCATTTAGATTAGATCAGGTTTAACTCAGATTACAGTTTTAATTTTGCCAGGTGGGAGATGCAATTAGAATGACTATTTTATTGACATTGTGTTCCCTGACACATAAACTTAAGGTCTCTGTTTTCTGTCTCTTTTTCTATGCACTATAACACATATACAAGTGTGCACAAACACACACAACACACATTCACATGCACTTACAAACATATATGCTTAATATATTGTTTCTTTGACAATACACATAATTTCCATTTTGAATTTTCCAACTTCAGTAAATTTGACTTGCAAACCAAGGCGATGACCACTTCTTCACAATTTTCACAATCTCGGCAAGGTCTTCTTGATTTAGTTGGAAGCAACATAAATGAGAACCTAATACTTCGCAAAATTCTTCATCCAAGTTGGTGCAAAGCATGACCTTTTTCTACAACTGAGCTAACTAGCAGCATAGCCTGAAGCAGCCTGCCATACATAGGACATTTCTTTTGGAATCTAATGCTTTATCTTAAATATTCAAAAAGTGAAATGTCCATTTTACTTGATAAATTATCTGTTAATTTTAGTATAAAATGGTTCCAACAGATGGTTTCCATTTGATAATAAACCACATGGAGACAGTAAACACAAAGCATTTATTACCTACAACATTGGTGACAATGCCTAAATATGTGGCCCACTATCTTCAGTGTCCGTCAGAGTGCAGAAATGTCTAGAACCTGATGATTTTCACAAAACCAACTGTTGGTTACAGCTTTAGATAATATTTTCTTAAACGCCTTATTCTTAAGGATAATTTATAGCTTCAAGTCTGATGTTCGATATTTACTTTAAATTCTTTGATTATAATGCCAACACCTACTAATTAGCAATGCTAAACTTCGAAGCATGAACAGAATAAGCACAGCGAACTGCTTGACATGTTGAGACACCATACTAGGTAACCCAACCACCTTTGATTACTGGATAATAACAAGAAAATTCTTCAACTTACAGAGCCTAGTGTAAATAGAAATGTCTATGACTGAGGGTTATGGAAATAGATAATCAGTCTCTAAGAAGTACATTGTAAGCTTTTTCTTTTTTTTCTTGAAGGGATAGTTAGTTCAAACTTTAAGAAGTCCAAAAGTGAGTTAAAATATGAGTCAAAGGCCGGGCGCGGTGGCTCACGCCTGTAATCCCAGCACTTTGGGAGGCCAAGGCAGGAGGATCACAAGGTCAAGAGATAGAGACCATCCTGGCCAAAATGGTGAAACCCTGTCTCTCTAAAAATACAAAAATTAGCCAGGTGTGGTGGCACGTGCCTGTAGTACCAGCTGCTCAGGAGGCTGAGGCAGGAGAATCTCCTGAACCTGGGAGGCAGAGGTTGCAGTGAGCCGAGATCGCGCCACTGCACTCCAGCCTGGCAACAGAGCGAGACTCTGTCTCAAAAACAAACCAAAAAAATTATGAGTCAAATATTTATGACTGTCAACACAGAATAAGTCACATGGATGTGAGTACTGCAAAAGGAAAGAGGAATATCTTTTTATTCCTCTTCTCTTTCCTATCAACTCTTTTTAACTAAATCTCTCTGCTTTCACCATCTCAAAATGATGTAAAGATGTCATTGGAAACTGGAAAAGCGATACCCATTTTTAAAGCAAGGGGGAAATTATTTTGGTAATTATACAGCTTAGTTTAACTGGGGGCATGAATATAGTAACAGAAGAGCCAAATATGCCAGATGAACTTAGTAGCTTTCTATGACAGAGTGACAGGTCATATTATCACGCAAGAAGTGAACAGTGTAATCTATTTCAATGTCGTAAGCCTTTTTATTCCCTTCTCCAATTCAGTAGGATAGGGAAAAATGATTTAGGAAGAAAGGAATTTAAAAATTGACTTGAACGCTAGACCAATGGCTACTGATGCATCTCTTTTAACGATCTGTTTCAGCATAAAGTCAGTCTTTTTACTGATGACTTATAGTCAGAAATCTTGGCTTACTTTACATTTTGACTCCATCACATTAAGTCTCTGAGAGCTGTGAAATTTTTAAAAAGGTATTTCCTTATTTTTTTTCCCTCAACTTTTGACCTTTTTTTCCCTGTAGAGCTTTTAAATGACTTGTTAATTCAACTAAGTGGTGTTGCACTGGGACAACAGTGCACTGGGACAACAGTGCAACACCACTCTAGATATAAACTCGAATTAGGTAGAAATTTTGAGAGGGAACAAGGAAGCACTTTGTGAATGAATTGAAAGGATTTTCTATGGCTAGAGAGGGTAATCGATATTGGAGTGGTACTTAAAATATAAGTGCTGGAACAAACACTTGAAACTTGAAGAATGTGAAGAATACCTCTTATTTGGTTAGAGGAGAAATAATGTAAAAATCAATTGTGTGGAGTCAAGGGATGAACCCACTTTT
This sequence comes from Pongo pygmaeus, assembly GCF_028885625.2. NCBI lineage: Eukaryota > Metazoa > Chordata > Mammalia > Primates > Hominidae > Pongo > Pongo pygmaeus. Next base: position 35,996,364 of record NC_072382.2, on the reverse strand, counting down.
TATGACAAGAAATCTCTGTGTCATGAGACCAGCTGGCTGACTACATGAGAGGGCTGGGAACATGACTACGCTGGAAAGAGGCCTCACTGGGGAAAGGAAGTCAAACATTTGGCTTGTATTACAGAATCAGGCAAGAGCCAACAGTATGTTGAACTGAGCTACCTACAAACCAGGAGAATTGTTGTTCCTCATTATGTAATTGACATACCTCTTTTCCCAATCTCTGTCACCATTTAAATATTTAAAATAATAATTTAGATATCTTAGAAAAAAAAGTTTGTTTACTGAATTATTGTTTGATCTTAACATTCTTTTTCTTTTTTCTTTTTTTTTAAGTCAGAGTGTCGCTCTGTTGCCTAGGCTGGAGTGCAGTGGCACAATCTCTGCTCACTGCAATCTCTGCCTCCCAGGTTCAAGCGATTCTCCTGCCTCAGCCTCCTGAGTAGCTGGGATTACAGGCGCCCACCACCATGCCCGGCTAATTTTTTGTATTTTTAGTAGAGACAGGGCTTCACCATGTTGGCCAGGCCGGTGTCGAGCTCCTGACCTTAAGTGATCTGCCTGCCTCGACCTCCCAAGGTGCTGGATTACCGGTGTGAGCTACCGCACCTGGCTGATGATCTTAACTTTCTTTCTAAGCCTCCATACCAGGGAAACATTCAATCAGGGATGCTCCCAGGCTAGTAAGGGAAGAGTGCCCCAAGGCGTTATTTGTACCGGTATACCCAAAAGGAAATGGGAATGAGTAACTACTCCCAATCGCTCTTCTCTCAGCTCTCTCAACACAAGTGAGTCACACTCTTTTCTTCCCCTCCTAACTTAGGTCATTCCAGAATGTTTAGAGGAGATAGCTACAGTATAAAAAAGCTATGCCAGATAAAACTGACTTTATTTTATACAAAAAAAAAAGAACAAGGGGGAATTTTTATATTTACCAAGCCAAGATTCTAACAAATAATTTATTTAAGTTAATAACTGAAGAAAATGTAGCTAAAGAAAATGTCCCTGTAGCTTCAGGAAACATGAAAGTAGTGCACTGTAATGCAAAGACCACTGGGACTGGATCACAAAGTTCTCAAGTTCTGGTCCTGGTTTGAGGCCAGACCTGTGGTAAATCCTAAACTCTTTTCCATACATTTTCCCTACCTGTCTAAAATATGGGGGTGTGAGATACTGATAAAAGGGAGAAACTCTAAAGTTTTCTGTCTCTAAAATTTTAGTCATTTAGTAAAAGAGCTTTTACATATAAGAGCTAAGGTGGTATGGCAGAAAATGCAACAGATCTGGACTCAACTGACTTGGGTTTGAATTTTTGCCTCTGTCTCTTCCCAGTCTCATTGCTTTATGTGTATGATAATGGTATCTGCCTTACCTACCTCACAGGACTGTTAAAAGGATCAAATGAAAACATACGCAATATGTAAAAGTGCTTGTTAATTATAAATGTTAGTTCCTATTTTTGTATTTAGGTCTGCCTCCTGAATTGTCCAAGAAAACATGTCTAGACATGGTAGAAAGTATTCCAGAGACTCTTTGTTATCAGAGAAGATACAGCTATTTATAACTTACAATTTCAGATTGTTTGCTTCCTCAGCTACTGGTTTATTAACAATGCCACAGTTAGACAGCCCACATTCCTATTAATACATACCGAGGTATGGATAGCTGTTCTCTGTCATAGGAAAAATATGTAAGTTTTCCAAACCAACTCCTCTAAAGAAAGATGTGGAGACTTTGGCCAAGAGTCAAGTACAGTATTTCTTCCTCTGCTTATCTGCAAGGGGTATGATCCAAGACCCCCAGTGGATGCCTAAAAGTGTATACAGTATAGTATCAAATCCTATATATACTATGTTTTTTTCCTATCATATATACATATGATAAAGTTTAACTTATAAATTAGCCATAGTAAGAGATTAACAGCAAATAACTAATAATAAAATAGAACAATTATAAGAATATACTGTCATAAAGTTATGTGACTCTGTTCTGTGTCTCAAAATATCTCATTTTACAATACTTACCTATTTTCAAACTGCAGGTAACCATGGTTAACTGAAACCACTGATAAGGGAGAACTACTGTAACTGTGTTGATTAGTGGTATGTTAGAAGTGGAAAGAGAAGCAAAGGATAATTGGTGGAGCTGTAGAAAGGATTGACTTAAAAGTCTAGACTAACACTAAGGTAAGGAATACCATCAGAAAAGAGTTGAGGGGATTTGGAATTACCATTCTGATTCCGTAAGTTGTATGTTAGTTGGACCTACTCTACAGATAAAGGAGGTCCCTGTCAAGCAAAATCTTGGGAGGTCATCAGATATGGAGAGTAATTAATACATTTGGAAATCTTAGCCAGTACCAAAATTATTAAATTGGGCAACTAAATGCTAGAGACTGAATCTCTTTTATTGATTATTTGCTTTTTCATTATGATACCTAACTTTTCCCTCAGTAAATATGTAATGAATTTCAGATGGTTCTCAACTTTCCAAAACACAAAAAGTACATCTGTGAAGGCCTAACACTTTTACTTTAAGTATATATAAAATGCAAACACATACAATCGAATATAAAATAAAAAGAATGGTTTTAAAGTAGCATGTAAAAAATCCATTTTATTGATTTATAATCATATTACCTTCCTCATAAATAAAGATCCATAAAGATGGATCCAAGATGGCATGCATCTGCAAGGGATGGAATTCCACAGATAAAACCAGAGCAAAAAGGTCCAAAAGGAGGGACTGAATGAAGACAGAGCCTCATTAGCACAAAGAAATTCAACTCAACTCATTACATGTTGATTACCAATACCTATCTTTAGAGAGACAGTAAAATATAAACTAATTTATGCTAGTAAAATTGAACCAAATATATTTCTCATCTTTTTTTTTTTAAGACAAGAGTCTCGCTCTGTTGCCCAGGCTGGAATGCAGTGGTGTGATCTCAGCTCACTGCAACCTCTGCCTCCCAGGTTCAAGCCATTCTCCTGCCTCAGCCTCTGAGTAGCTGGCACTACAGGCACGCACCACCACACCCGGCTAATTTTTGTATTTTTAGTAGAGATGTGGTTTCACCATGTTGGCCAGGCTGGTCTCAATCTCCTGACCTCGAGTGATCCACCCACCTCAGCCTCCGAAAGTGCTGGAATTACAGGCGCGAGCCACCGCACCCAGCCTCTAATCATTTAAAATGCTCTAGGTTTGCTAATTCTTACTGTATCTAGTTTCTGGACCAGCATTTGCTCCAAATCCAAGGCAGGAACTAAGTAACAACAGCACTTGCATCCTGATGACAGTCTTAGCTACATCTACCTGAGTCAAGAAACTAGAAAAACAGGATATATTGTGGGCTAAGATCAAAAGAACTGTTAGAGAGGGCCTAGAAATATCTCATTCTACATTTGGCTACACTTTCCTACCTCTTCTTTTGCAGGATTACCTGACTTTAGCCTAATGCTAAACTATGACCTATTTCTAAGAGTATCTTTCCCTATACTGAAATTTCTGAATATTATGTATATATATGTAATATATAAATCAACAAAATTCACAGATTTTTAAGATTCTAAATTTAAATAGATACAGGTACATTGTACTATGGAATAACCTTTCCTTTTCTTATATTCAAATAAGAAAACTTCAGTTGTCCCAAATATAGATAGAAACTAAAAATAGTTAATTTAATAGTGATAGAGGAATATTCATAGGACTAACATTGCAGACTAGGATTTATACTACAAAGATTTTTTTTAAAAAACATATAGTCTTTCAAATTAATGTATCTGACTGCCTTTCTCTAATGCTCCCGCTTCACCTGCAGCACATCAGACAAGGTAGTAATTTATGATAATCATATGAAAATATACAATTAATATTCACCGCCTCTCATTCCTCATCACTTTAGACGATCAGTAATGCAGAGTGAAAATGCTGTCAGATTTCTAATTGCTTTGTAATGGGCTTGAAACAGGGAAATCATTAAAGGCAAACAATCTGTCATTTGTCTGTTACTTTAACTATCTATCACACCAAAAAACTCATTAAAGAAATTGCTAATGAGCTACAAAAGACTAGACTCATGGTGCTTCTATAGTAGATTAAAAAGTAGTACTATGAATTGCTGAAAATATTTTAAAAATATTATATTTTGTGGAAATTCATCAGAAAACATCTATTCTTCAGTATATTTTTTAAGATGTGTGGTTTCATTATTTTGGCATTTAATCCATCATTGCAGAAATCCCTTTAAGCACACAAGACTTGTTTTTCTCAGTCTCTAACTAATTAAACTGAAAGGCTGCAAGAAGCTGAAATGCTAAATGTGTTTATTACTAGTAAACTGACATAAGTAATAAAAAACAGACTATAGTAACCCCGATGCTAAATGAAGAATGTATTTTAAAATCTGATTTTTACTCTCATATCTCTTGTGGATTTAAACTGTTGAAGTTGTAATGCTTAATTATCTTAAATAATGCTACCATCATACAAAAATTACACTCAATGACTGAATTTGAGCATAATAATATTAAACTGTGTGTAATAATATTAACTATTTTGAAATCTTTGAAAATATTAACCAACACTAAAATGTCTCATAATTTTACTTCACGTAATTTTAGGGGAGGAAATAAATCATTTCTTTAAGTGAGCACATGACATTTTATATGTCTTTATGAATTCTACTCTTCCATATGAGATACTTAGCATTTAAAAACCTATAATAATGACACTAATCTTATTTTAAAACAAGTCATTGCCTTATATTTTAGAAAAATCTGCAAGTAACAAAGATAACAATGATACTAATTACGTTTTCCATTGCTAATGATGAATTAAGTCATGAATTTAATTTCCTATAACAAAAGATGGGGCTCATTAATAAAGTCAAACTTCTATATATGTTGACCTATTCATACCTATTAGAATTCACACAAATTAAAAAACCTGAATGCAATAACATGTTTAGCCAGGTGCCATAGTTAATATACACTAGTGAATTCCACACTAACTCCAAAAGGTTCCATAACACCCTGGAAACATCTTCATTATACTCTCTAATTGACTTAAACAGACTTCAAATCAACTGTTTAACACATTTTAACCCACAAATTAACACCCCTTGATCATTCAGATTAACCTTTCTTCTGTAAGTCAATTACATGACAAAAATAAACTTTTCAAAAAAAATTCAGGATTAAAAAACTAAAATAGAGAAAGTAGCATTCTTTAAAAAACAGTACAGCCAGTCCCTGATTTAGGATGGTTTGATTAACTATTTTTTGACTTTACATGGTGTGTATTCTACTGAATACATATTCAGTAGAAGCCGTACTTTGAATTTTGATCTCTTCCCAGGCTAGTGATATGTAGTAAAATAATTTCTCATGATGCTGGGCAGTGGCAGGGAGCAGCAGTTCCCAGTGAACCATGCACTCTCTGAGAGTAAACAACCAATACTCTATGGTGTAGTGTGTGCTACCTGATTTTGCCCAACTGTAGGCTAAAGAAAGTGTTCTGAGCACAATTAAAGTAGGCTAGGTTAAGCTATGATGTGCAGTAGGCTAGGTGTATTAAGGCACTAATAATATTTTCAACTTAAAATGGGCTTATCAGAGATAATCCCATCACATGTCAAGGAGCTTCTGTATATAAATGCATATGCCCACATGACTGGAAGAGATCACCACAAATTTCAGGGTAGTTGGAAAGTGCACAGAAAAACCAGAGTGGTGATAAGAAAAAAGAGAGAAGAGCAAATAAGTGAATGGGGGAAAAAACAAGTTGGTATTTGTATGACTATTAAAGATAAACAGAAGATGGATTACAGACAATATTTTTAATAGGCTCATGGAATGATTAAAACATCAGATGTGAAGATAGGAAAACAGGAACAAAAATCCCAGGTAAGATAAAGACCTATAAGAGGTCTGAAAAAAGTTAGAAAGAACTAACACATAATGCTAAAAAACAAGAAAAACACAGCAACAAGCGTGGTGCCCGCAAAAAGTATTTACCTCTTCCTCTTTGTTTCTCTCCTGCTTAGTGTACTGCCTTGCACAAACTCAACGAAAGTTCATCAATGATGACTATTGTCAAAATGGCAAAGGAGATAATAGACTGAGTTAAGACAACCAACAAAGGGAAAAATGAAAACCATTTCTAAAAGATGAGCTAGGATTATTCATTAGAGCTGATTCTCAATACTATCTAAAGCTTTATGCTAATCTGCCAAAAAAAAAAAAAAAAAAGAGAGGAAGTTTTTTCATTCTAGTCATTCACCTCTCCCTTCCTTCAAAACACTATTTAAAACTTTAACACTTCATACATCTTCCTGGATTAGCTTCATCTTGATTCAAGGATTTTAATCATTCAAGTAATCTATTCTACGTATTAGTGTACCTGCAAGTTATTAATTAATGTCACAGCACCTGGTATTTCCTCTGGCATAGTACTTCCTACAGTTATTTCAGTTCCTTTTTAAATGTCTGTTTACCCAGATAAAGTAAGCTTTTGAGAGGACTACAGTCAACTTTGTTTTGTGTCTCTTGTAACTAACGGAGTGTGGGGTACATAAGACACACTCAACAAATATTTGTCGATTGCGTCAATAGGTGAATGAAGGCTGTATATATATCATTGCCTTTTAAAAATCAAATAACTAGCTAGTTTTTGGTGGTTTTTCTATCTTCCCAGTAGATTATAAGTTGCTCTAGAGACAATCATTCAATTTTGGAACATAACCATCATGTTCCATGGTAGTTAAATACAGCTTAGTCCACTGGTATAAAAATCCTAAAATTCAGAAATAAAAATCAAGGAAATGAAGGAATAGTTGGTGATGGAACTACCAAAAGAGCCAAGTAAATATAATCCTAGAATAGGAAATAATTAGCAGAAGTACACTATATGTATATATCCATATAATATAGATATATATTTCCATTATTATCCATCAATGAGAAGCACAATGACTAGTATGACATCAAGTTAAGAAATTTGTGAATGTCTGGTGGACATTAGTTTACGGGCAGGCATGTACCAAAGCGATAGCTTTAATAACAATGTCATTTTTTGCTATCATCATGACAAAGGATCTTAAACTCTTGATATATCTAGCTACATCTATAGCACTTGAACAATCATCTGGGAATCAAATATTTAATATACGCCTACCTTGGTTATGTTAGATGCTGATGACGCAAACTAAAGTTTTGCCTATCCTTTTAATTTATTCTGAAGTCCAACCAAATGTACAGTTCAACAGATATTTGGGTTTGATTTTATTTTTCCAATTCAATTGTTTCTTGCTGTCATTTGCTCTCTTTGGAAATTCCTAAAATACTGTTATGAATGTCTAACATTCTAATATATCAAATGTGCAACAAATATTATTAATTAATAATAACAACAATAGCTAACCTTTACTGAATACTTACTACTTTCAGGCACAACTATCTCATTTAATTCCCACAACAAATCTATGAGGGAAATACTATTATTACTCCCATATTACAGAGGAAGAAACCAAAGCAAAGAGATGAATTAAGTTCACATAGCCAGTAAGAGGAAAAGCCTGGACTAAACACATATGTTCTGACCCTAGAGTTCATGCTCTTAACCATGATACTAACATAGTTTATATTTCCACTATGTAAGTTTCACATAAAATGGATAAATTGCCTTCTGAATATAAGATACTGAGAAGCAAAACTATTAGAGCTATGTATCATTAGAACTCCAGAGAATGAGGCAAGATAGATGGTTCTTAGTTTCTCTGAAGAGAGGTAATCTTGCGCTCAGAAAGCTTGCAACCCAACTGGGGAATCAGAATATATTCTAAGGAAAACAATATACTGTGATATACAAAGGACTTGCTATGAAAGTTGAGAGGCAGCAGTAATTTCTAAGGACCAGGCCATCATAAAAGGCTTGATGGAAGAGATAGGCCTTAAAGGAGGGATTACTCTTATAGGAGGAAGAAAAGAATTAGGGTGTTATAAGTAAGGAGAAGCATTTGAACACAATTATTGATGAAATACTGTTACCAAACACCAGGAGTTTCATCTGTGTCTTGCTGCTTACCACCCAAAAAGCCAATCACTGAGACAATAATTATTGTCAAAGAAGAAGGTTTTAATCAGATGCCGTAGCCAAGATGATGGGACATCAGTGTCAAATTCATCTTCCTCACTGACTAAAACTAGGGGTTTATACAACAGGCAAGAAATGTTAACTACGTATGAGAAAACAGGAACTAAGGAGGGGTAAGGAAACAATAATGAAGAATGAGGGGTCTGGCATATCACTGTCTAGATGCAGTAATCTGGTGAGTTTCAGCTCTTTGATACTTGTTGAGAGGTCTGGGCGTCCTTTCTTGAGGAAGGAACTGAGATAAAGATCAACCAAATGTGGCTGGGTGCAGTGGCGCATGCCTGTAATCTCAGCACTTTGGGAGGCTGAGGCAGGCAGATTGCTTGAGCTCAGGAGTTCCAGACCAGCCTGGCCAACATGGTGAAACTCCATCTCTACAAAAAAAAAAATACAAACATTAGCCAGGCATGGTGGCATGCACCTGTGGTCCCAACTACTTGGGAATCTGAGGTGGGCAGATGACTTGAGCCTGGGAGGTAGAGGCTGCAGTGAGCTGAGATCGTGCCACTGCACTCCAGACTGGACACGAGGGCAAGACTCTGTCTCAAACAAGCAAACAAAAAGATAAAACAAATGCAAGTTTCAAGCTTTCAGACAAGAAGTGTCCATTTCTATGTTTATTAATAAAAAAAACCCAATAAACAAAACTAAACAAACAAACAAAACCCTGTCTATGGGACTACTGGGTTGATTTCAGTACCATGAAAAGATCCAATTGTTTAAATGTTTAATGTATGGAGATAATAGGGGAGGCTGGAAAAGTAAGGATCATATTGAAGAGGTAACTTGAATGCCAGGTTAAGGAGTTAGGACTTTATTCTCTAGACCTGCCCTGCTGGATACAGTAGCCACTAGTCACATGTGGCTACTGAGCATTTGAAATGTGGCTAGTTCAAATTGAGGTGTGTTCGGGCACAACACATACCAGCTTTTGAAGACTTAGTAGGAGAAAAGAATGTAAAGTATCACCTTAATAATTTTTAGATTAATTAATTTTGTAGCTTGCACTTATGGCTCACATTATATTTCTATTGGAAAGTACTGCTCTATAAAATGAAAAATGAAGGAAGCTTAATGATCAAAAATTTATGTAAAAATTGTTTTAAGAAGTTTATTTTGGTATAAGCAGAGTGTAAGACAACTGTTCTCATTCAGTAAGCCAATGGCAAGAAAAGAAAAAAACAAGGTTGTAGTGAAGAAATGGGACTGCTATAATTTAAAAGATATTTAAAAGACAGAAGAGCTAAATGGAAAGTGTACATTTTGTCTGATTCTGAGTCAAGCAAACCAACCAGAAAAAGACATTTTCAATTAACTGTGGCAATGTAAGTAAGGTCTAGATATTATGTGACAGTCCAATAATGACATTATGGAGATAAAAGAAAAAGTTGGTACATTTTAGGGATGCAAACTAAAGTATGTAGAGATGAAATGACAAAATATTTGGGATTGCTGGGGAAAAAAACTATTTCTTACTTTCCAAACCCCAATAAAGAAATAAGGTAACACAATAACCTAATAAATAGTAAATCAAAATAAAATGCTTTTGCTGTAAAAAACAAAAAACCTGGAGTACCGGAGCATATCTACCTATACAAGGAAGAACCAAGCTGTGGACAGAGGGGAGTTTGAGGGCTAAAGATGTTCAAGGTGGCATCATTCTGACAGTACTGTTTAGGAAAGCATTCACCACACTACTTAATTCCATTGCTTTAGGTATTTTCATAAGGCCACACAAGAAAGTATGATGCAGCCAGGACTAAAACCAGATGCTCTTTGTATCTGCCTTTAAACATGACAAAATCCTGTGGAGAACCTAATCTATACTTTCATCTTCAGATTTTTAAACTTGCTTGTTTCATTGTTATTCTTTATAGTTCATAACATCATTAAATAATTGATCATATTAGATTATTTTATTTATTCTGCTTAAGTTTATCTTGACTGCTTCTCAGACTCAGATTGGTAGAAGTTTAAAAAAGGAGGAAAGCAAAATCAAAGCAGTAACAACAAAACCATTTTAACATCTCCAAGTGAAATTTATGTCATGCTGGCGAAAAATAAGATGTAGTTTTCATCTCCAGGTACAATGCTAGGAAGAGGTGTTAATGTAAAGTAAGCAGCACAAAGAAGTAATAAAAGGAAACACACGAATCAAGAAGGGGAGAAGAAAGAAAGGTGAGAAAAACACCACCACCACCACCACCACCACCAGCAGCAACAATAACAAACCCCAACAGTTGCCCATATGCAGTGCCCCCTAACTGCTTCGAAGAAGAACAGTTCATTCTGGTTTTTTCTGTAAGCTTGAAAGATAGCATAGCTGCCCTGGGAATGTGTAGACTTGCTGAGTCCTTGTTCTGCTGCTACCCAACTAGCTGTTTGGCCTTGATCCTTGATTTCTTTCCTCATCTATAAAGTGGGAATAATAGCACCTGCCTTACTTGTCTCACTGGGTTGAAATGAAAGCGAAGTGAAATAGCAAATGTGAAAGAATTTTGGAACGTTTTTATGTTGTAAGTTGGTTGCTAAGGTCTAAAAGAAATATTAATAATTACGTTGAATATCTTCTGCAGAAAAAAAATTAAACCGACCCCATCCCCCGCAAGTAGCCCTACCTGGCATAGGTTTTAGTTCTTTTAATTTTCGAATGAGAACATTGTAAAGGAACTGTAGGGACGAGGGTGGCATCAGGTCTCCTCATCCTTCTCACATCCTTGCCCCTGCACCCTCTCTCACCCCAGAGTTCAAGCACCAACCGGAAAGATTGAGAGCTCAGGGTACGGTAAACGGAGGAAGTTTTGAAGAAGGCGGGGAAAGCCTGGGATGGCGAGGGGTTGCTCGCTGAGGAGGAGGAGAGAAGCGACAGTCGCGGGGCCCGGACAAGAGAGACTCAGAGCGAAGCCAAAGGCGCCTTTCTTCACAGTTCGGGAACTTACTGGTAGTAAACGCCACTCCATAGAAGCGGTGACCGGTTACCATAGCGACCGCGTCGGGGTGGGCGGAGCGTCGCTTCTGAGCGGTGCCACGGCCACAACAGCTCCACCAGAAACGCGAACACGTCGGAGCAGTGACTTCCGGCGGAAGAAGAAACCGGCCCGGAGTTCTGGCCGACAGCAGGCGAGGAGTGGGCAGCAGCGCCTATGTGAGGTTAGGTAGGTCTGGTGTCCTATAAAGCGCGGAGAGGGTGCCCGCCAATGGCTGGGTGGGTAAAGCCGACTGTGAATGGAGAAGATTCCCAAGTCCCGAGCTTGAGGAGGCCCCGGCTGTTTCGTTAAGTGTATATAGTTGTGGGAAGAGGTTGCCTGATTTCTGGGGCTCCTGGTAGGGTCTCTCTTCTGGAGCGTGGAAGACTGGGGCATCCTCGCGTAGAGAGTTTCACTCTGTCTTTGCGAGGTCTCAGCGCCTCTCCAATAACAGGGGACTCTTGTTCTCTACCAGCCGGTGCTGACGTTGTTTCCCATATCATGCTCTCCAGACAATCTGGAGGAAAAGCAAACGAGAAACATTCAGAAGGAATGCCCCCAAATTTATTTTAATTCTTTGGTGTTCTGTTTTGCTTTTTTTTTATTCGTTCATTTTGTAAATATTCATTAAGCTCCTCCAGCGTGTTTAGTGGGTGCTTACTTGTGTGCCAGTTTTATCATAAGACTAGCAGAAATACCTTCTTAGAGGTTCATACACCACCCGGTTCATTATAAAATTCTTTTTTTTAATGCTGTTCATTAATTAAAGTATAAATATATATCGTGAAATACCTAACACGTTTTCCATACTTGTCGGTACACTTATACGTGGAATTCTTGGGACATTTTAAATGAAAATCTGTGCTTCCTCAGGTTTGCATTATAATCATGATTTACTCGACTAAATACTAAAGAATTTACAAAAACAGTCCTTAATTTTTTCTTAGATACATGGCAAACTGTGATGAATTGTCATTAATATTTCTATTCAGCTAATCTGAGAAGGCCCACTTCTGGTTCCATGGATGATGGCGGTTGAGCAGATGCCAAAAAAGGATTGGTACAGCATCCTGGGGGCAGACCCATCTGCAAATATATCAGACCTAAAACAAAAATATCAAAAACTCATATTAATGGTAAGTCTTTTCTTTCACATTTTAAATCATGAGTGGAAAAAAATCAATTTTTATATGAAACCACAAATTTAGGTTTCCAGAAAATAGGATACCAGTGGCAGGAATCCAGGTATTAATTTGATTTAATTAAACGTTTCAGTAATATTGCAGAAAAACTTGATTTGAGGTGGGAAAGCATGGTTAGGAGCAGGAGATCTGAGTCAGGCTGCTTGAGTTAGAATCTTGAGTCCATCTCTATCTGTGAGAATTTGGACAAGTTACTTTTTCTTATATGTGCCAAGGGAGGATTAAATGAAATAATCCATGTAAAATATTTAGAAGTGTTGTTACATAATAAACAACAGTAGCCACTAGCCACATGTGGCTGTTGAGCACTTGAAATGTGGCTAGCCTAACTTGAGATGGACTGTAAGGGTAAAATATACATTGGATTTTAAAGACAGTATTTAAAAAGAGTTAAAATAATTGAACAATTTTTATGTTGATTATGTTGATTAAAGTTCACTGGTTTTATTTTTCTTCTACTGTGTCCATCTGCTGATAAACTTCTTAAAAGAATTCTTGATCTCTTATCTAATTTTCATATCTAGCATTTCTACTGGCTCTTTTTTTAAAGTTTCTATCTCTTTCTCATCTTTTTATACATATTGTCCACTGTTTCTACTATATCCTTTAATAAACTTATCACAGTTAAACTCCCTGTCTGATAATTCTTTGTAGTTAATAATCAAACAGTTTTTATGTGGATTATATATTGAAATGATGACATTTTGGATTACTGGCTATTTTGTGTTTTATATACATAATATGCATGCATGTATTTGCACATATCAAAGTTTGTTTCTCTTGCATTTTACTTTTTTAACATTGCATATGTAGCCGGCATTTATACTTACATTATATTTCTATTGGGTAATGCTGATTTAGACCATTTATACACTAATTATCAGTTGACTTTTTTTTTTTTTTTTTTTTTGAGATGTAGTTTCACTCTTGTTGCCCAGGCTGGGGTACAATGGCGTGATCTCGGCACACTGCAACCTCCGCCTCCCAGGTTCAAAGGATTCTCCTGTCTCAGCCTCCCAAGTAGCTGGGATTAAGGCGCATGCCACTACGCCTGGCTAATTTTTATATTTTTAGTAGAGACAGGGTTTCATCATATTGGTCAGGCTGGTCTCGAACACCTGACCTCAAGTGATCCTCACGCCTCGGCCTCCCAAAGTCCTGGTATTACAGGCATGAGCCACTGCACCCGGCTGACTCTTTTTTTTAAATGAATTGTAGTATTTGTAAATATATCTTTCTGAACTTTTATATTCATTTTTTCAATCTGTATTGTGATGCTTCTTAAGCCAATATCTGTAATTCTATACTGAAGTTCAGTTAACTCAGTTTATAGAGAGTAAAGAACCATTATTTATATAGAATTTGTTGTCTCTTTAGTTTATACTAGTTACATCAATGTTGTTTTGCCAAAACTATTAATGTTCATTGTGAGAGACAGTAACTGTTTCATCATCAGGATTGTACTAATATTCTTACTTTAGGTAGTATGTTGGACTAAATGACCTTAAGGTACCTTTCGCCCCAGAATTTTTAAAGTTTCTGTCAGCAGAATCAAGTAGACTTTATTGAAAAATATCCTAATATTAAACCATCCTTGTACCTCACTCAGTTAATTGGGAAATGAGCCTGGAAAAGCAGACTGGATCATTCTGGTTCTTGTAGGCCATGCTGGCCTTTAATTGGCCACTGAGAAGCAGTCTGCACATAATATGTAGTATCTGTCAAACAGCAAAGTAGATAAATCATTTCACGTATGTGCTAACAATGTATCAGAGAGTTCTGGTTGCTCTACATCTTTGCCAATATTTGATGTTATTGGTCTCTTTCATTTTGGCTATTGGAGTTTTCGCAATTTTGCCACCATTGACATTTTAGGCAGGATAATTCTTTGTTATTTCGGCTGTCCTGTGCTTTGTAAGATGTGTGGCAGGATCCTAGATGCCAGTAACAACCAAAAATGCCGCCTGCATGTCAAAATTGCCACATGCCATGAGAATCACTGGACTACTCTACAGTGTCTAGTCATACTTGATGACTAATGATGTTGAGCCCTTTTTAATGTGATAATTGGCCATTTCTATAATTTTCTTTTATGAAGTGTTTTTTTTAAATTAAATATATTCTTGATTTTGTATATATGTTGTATATATTTTCTCCTAGTCTGTGATTTACCAGGTCATTTTCTTAATGGTGTCTTTTGATGCAGAGTTTTTTGTTTTGACAAAATATAATTTATCAAATGTGTGTGTTTATTGTTAATACTTTCCATCTTCTCTAAGGTTATGAGAATATTCTTCGATGTTTTCTTCTAGAAGTGGTCATTTGCTTTTACCTTTAGACTTATGATTTCTGTGTATAGCATGAGATGTGAGGTCATGTTTTTATTTTTCCTCAGTATAGATATTCAGTTGTTCCAGCATCATTTGTTGAAGACTTTTTTCTCCATTGGACTGTCTTGGCAATATGAGTCTATTACTGGACTCTATTCTGTTTTATATATTTGTTTATCCTTTTACTAATACCTCCATCTTGATTACTGTAGATTTATAGTCAGTCTCAAAGTCATTGTAAAGTTAATTCTCTAATATTCTCCTTCTTTTCCAGTTTACTTTGGTTATTCTAGTTTGCTTATATTTCCACAGAAATTTTAGAATCAGCTTGTAAATGTCTTGCTTGAGTTTTAAACTGGGATTGTAATAATAGGTATCCACTTTGGTAGAATGGCATCTTAATAATATTAAGTCTTTGAATCCATGAACATGTATCCTTCTTCTTACTTAAGCCATCTTTCTTTTCTCTCATCAGTGTTTTATAATTTTCAGTGTAGAGATCTTACATATCTTTTCTTGAATTTATTTCTAGTTATTTGGTTTTTGGTTCCATTATAAATGGTATTTTTAAAAATATTTCATTTTTCGGTTGTTGATTGATAGTATATAAAATTATAGCTTATTTTTATATACTGGTCTTTTATCCTACAATATAGGTAAATTTGCTTTTTAATTTTCATAGCTATTTTTGTCGATTTCTTAGAATTTTCTGCCAACACAATTATGTCATTTGCAAATAACGAGAGTTTTAATTCTGTCTTACCAATCTGTGTGTCTTTTATTTCCTTTTCTTGCATTAAGGCACTAGCTGGTTGCTTCTATTAAAATGTTCAGTTGAAGTGTTAAGAGCAGGTATCGTTGCCTTGTTCCTGATTTTAGGAGGAAAACCTTCAATATTTTACCAGTAAGTATACTGTTAGCTGTATGTTTTTAAAGATGCCCTTTATCAGCTTAGGGAAATTCTTCCAATTAATACTTTGCTAAGAGTTTTTATGGTAAGTAGGTATTTAAATTTGTTAGATCCTTTTTTTTTGCATTTATTGAATTTTTGCATTTATTGATTTTTTTCTCATTTAATTTGTTAATGTGGTGAATCACGTAGATTTTTCTTAAGTTAAACCCACTTCTCATTCCTAGGATAAACAAACCACTTATCATGAAGCATTATTTTATTTATACATTGAGAGATTCTAGTTGCTATTATTTTGTCATGGATTTTTATGTTTAGTTTCATGCTGTATATTTGTAATTTTCTTTTCTCGTAATGTTTATGTCTAAATTTATTATCATAGTTATGCTAGCCTCATAAAATGAATTGTGATTTCTGGCTTTATAGTGAGGAAGAGAGGTGGAGGTCTAACCATTTTTTTAGTCTTAACCAGTCTTTCTCTTGTTTAGTTTTGCCCCTCAACTCCACTCTGCAAGGTACTTAGTGCCTTCCATTCCTCAGTTTCTCCTGCCTCTGTGTGAATGAACTCACTTCTTTGTCTCTTTCACTTTAGACTTAGGTTTCTGTTTTTGCAGGTACACTGAATTTGTTATCATTTATTGATGAATTTTCCATCTCTTCAAATTTTGGTGTCTTTTGCCTGTCTTTTCTCTCCTGTTCTTTTGCGTGTTTTTTTCTCTTCTCTCCTGTTTGTTCTTACACATTTATGCCTTTTTTAAAAAAATTATTATTCCTTTGCTGTTACTATCAAGGAATTTTCAGAGGGATGAAAGTGTGAGCCAGTTGCTGTGGCTCACACTTGTAATCCTAGCTACTTGTGAGGCTGAAGCAGGAGGATTGCTTGAGCCCAGGAATTCAAGGCTACAGTGAGATATGATTGTGTCACTGCACTCCAGCCTGGGCAACAGAGCAAGACCCTATCTCTAATTAATTTGCCATTTAGTGGAAGTCCTGAACTATTTTCTTTTCCCTTTAGAGGCCAGATACCCTTCTGTGGCTATATGCCTTTGCATTTGCACTCTGCCCATCCACTGCCTCACCTAATTCTCACTCATTGTTTCAAAATGATCTTAGTTGTAATCGTGCCTCCCCAGCTCCCTGCCATGTCTTTAGTACATTTCATGGTATTTCTCTAGGACAGGGGAGGTATAGCTGTTAGATAAGGAGAATGAGGGTAGGTGGACTGTAATAAAAGGTTGAAATTTTTTCCCCTGCTTTTCTTTTAGAAGATGAGAGAGACTTGAACATGTTTACACTGTATGGGAAGTAGCCACGGAAAAGCTTGAGATTGAAGTTATAGGAGAGTTTGAATAATTAACAAAAGCAGAGAGGGATAGGATCTCAATCCTAGGTAGAAGGATTAGCTTTAGGTAAGAGACTCAGGAGGGACCTGTCTTCATTGTTACAGGAAGGAAGGAAGGAAGAAAAGATGGTTGCAATAGCCGGTTTGTTTGTAGGTTTGGTAGCAGAAAGTTGATGAGCTCTCATTTGGTACCTTCTTTTTAATCTCTGTAAAGTAGAAGACAAAGTTATCTGTTGAGAAGGGTGAGAGATGAAGTGAAGCAGCAAATTACAGGAGAGAGAATTTCAACTAGCATTATTCTGGGAAGGCTCATTGTAGGTAGCTGTGTATACTATGGGAGCAAGAAGTCTCAGCTAACAACCTGGCAGCAGGCAACAAGAGACAATACATCTGATATAGTTTGGCTGTGTCCCCACCCAAATCTCATCTTGAATTGTAGCTCCCATAGTTCCCATGTGTTGTGGGAGGGACCCGGTGGGAGATAATTGAATCATGGGGTGGTGGGAGGGATTCCCCCATATTGTTCTCCTCATGGTAGTGAATAAGTCTCACAAGATTTGATCATTTTATAAGGGGTTTCCACTTTCTCTTGGCTCTCATTCTCTCTGGCCTGCTGCCATGTATGACTTGCTTTTCGCCTTCTGCCATGATTGCAAGGCCTCCCCAGCCATGTGGAACTTTGAACCATTAAACCTGTTTTTCTTTATAAATTGCTCAGTCCCGGGTATATCTTTATCTGCAGCGTGAAAATGGATTAATACACCATCTCATAGCATTTTGCCCTTCTTTTGTCTTGGTTGATGTATCAGTGGTACTTATATTACAGTTTAGCGCAATAATTTATAATCATAATTATGGCCATGAGATATGTTCAGTTAATTCTGTTTAAGAAGGCTAGGAAGTATAGAGTAGTAAGTGTATAATTAGTAGCACGTGTATTGTACTTAGCAGTTTACAAATGCTTTCACATCTGGTTTTATCTTCTGTAAGATAGTCTTTGTTATCCTTATATTTGTACTTGAGAAAATGAAGGCTTAGTTACAGTTAAGTGGTTTATCAGAAACACAGAATTAGTAAGGGTTATGATCTAGGCTTGATCATGTATCCTCTGACTCTAGATTCTCTCCCATTATATCACACTTCTCATAATTGCCATCTAAAAGCGTTTACTGTTGTTTAAAGACATAATTTTTATTTTTTCTGGATTTCCATAGAACACCTCATTTATGCACAGTTAATTAAGTATTATGGAAGGTCAGACATAATTACTACTTTCTTCTAATTTTGAAAGGATCGAGATTTTTTATGGCTTATGAAGTGAAATTTAGTTTTCTTACTCTTTTTGCATAAGCTTAGACTTTCTAATAGATTTAAGGAGAAAATTATAAGGGAAAAGCATATTATTTGTAATGTTTATCAGATTTTTAAAAACAAAAACAGGCTTTTAAAGTTCGTATTCTTGTTTCCCAATTAGAAGTATCACATTTTGTTAGTCTATTTTTTTCAACAATGTCACAAAACAGTTGGAGAATAAAATTACATTTGACTAACAGCATTTTGTATCTAATTTTTTAAAGGCACACGTATTACATGTACATTTCTAAGTTCAGAAGACTTTGAATTTAACACTTCCTGCACAATTAGTTGTTTAGATAAAATATTGCTAAATCTTAGGCTGCTGAGTTTACAATACATATTGATTTAGTAAATACTGTTTCCTTATTTCAATTTTTGTAAATGTAATGCTTACTCAGGGTCCTGATTCTGAAAAAATTCTTACTAATTGAGGTATTTTAGAATACTTTAAAGATACATATATAAGTAAAGTGCAGAATTAGCTTTAAAGACATTATTCACATACCATACATATTACATATTATAGACATACATATTGGCCTGCTGTGTAATAATTTACTATATAAAAAATAAAAGTAATTGAACCAACATTTTTCAGCACTGTTTTATTAATAGGGACTTTACTTATTAGTAAATCAATTGTGAATTGATTTTTAAAATTTTTTTTAGTTTTCTTTTAAAAACAATTTGAATAGTAGTCCATTGCTTTGAAATGGTCTAGGGTCCAGAATGATTAGTTATGTTATTCCCATATTTTTTGCAGTTATGCATGTGAAAATTGCTATTTACTTAAGAGAAAGCTTCATCTCAAAAGCTTTGTCAAATTGAGAACTGGGGGTCTTTTCCCATTGATGCTGATAATATTACAGGATACTTTTCAGTTGGAAAAGAGTTATTGTGCTGGAAAATTATATGCTTCTGTTATGTGTTCTATAATCTTAAAGAAAATCCATGTAATTTGAGTCAGGAGTGTGCAGGATGGTCTTGTTAATGTTGGAAGGGTGTAAAATACCACTTAATACTTATGTGGGCATTCAGAGGGTCTCATTTGATTAGAAATGGTTATATATAGATTAGCTTTAAGCTAGTTACGTAATCCACTTTAATGTCTTGAAAAAGAAAGTAGAAAGGGTACCTGTATTATAGTCAGAAGAAAATTACCACGTTGGAAAAGAAGGCAGTGAAGAACAATTCTTTAAATAGGTCTTCTGAGTACATTACAAAGCAAAAGTGATCTTGATTACAGGAAAGGTACTTAGGCATTAAGAGAAATTTTGTGAAAAAAATCTAGGAGTGTTGTAAGTAAAAATCTGGAAGATATAACTTGTCTTGTAGTTCACATTATAATTTCTGTTACCATAGTTAACTGTTTAACTGTCATCTAGGTATTATTAATATATAGAATGCATGATATGTAACAATAAATAGTTATGTCATAGAGAGACTCTATTATAAACAATTCTTTTTTGTGATAAAAGTGGCAGGAATAGCATTTTAAATGAATAACTTTAGCTAACATGTAGCACTGCGTATCAGATACTCTTGTAATCACTTCATGTGAATTATTTAACTCTGCAAAGTGCAATATCATTATTATTCCTAATATATAGATGGGTAAACCAAGGCTCAGAGATTAAGTAGCATACTGACTAGCAGCAAGAAATTATGATACACTTTGAAAACTGTATTAAAAAAAAGGAGACAGTTGGTTACCTTTCCAGTGGTTTTTTTTTTAATATTCCTATCGCATAAATGCAGCAATAATAGATTATATCTTTAGAGAAAAGGTAGTATTTATGTTAAAGGTACAGACTAGTGAAAAGTTAAGCGTGAGCTCTAGAGGGAGGGAAGGAAATTACACTAGAAACTTGGTGAAAAGTGTGAAAGGTGGCAGTGTGGTGTGGTGGAAACCTGAGTTCTTACCATGCCTGATTATTAGTTAATGACATTTACTTCCCCAATTCCTGAGGAATGTAAAAATATCTTAAGAAATTCATTTTCTTTTATCTTCGCCATTTCCAGTAAAATTGTGCTAGGACAACTAAGGTGTGTCTTAACATACATAAACTCCATGGATCTGAGCTTCTTCATCTGTAAAAATGAGATGCTTATACTATGTTACTCTCTAAAGCCAGCTCTGGTATTTGTTCATTTGTTTTTGTTTTTGTTTTTTTCTCTTATTATATTTTCATTTGTCCTCTAGCTCAGGGGTCCCCAATCCCCGCGCTGCAAACCAGTACTGGTCCGTGGCCAGTTAGGAACCAGGCCATGCAGCAGGTGGTGCGGAGCCAGTGTGCGAGTGTTACCACCTGAGCTCTGCGTCCTGTCAGATCCGCTGTGGCACTGGGTTCTCATAGGAGCACAGTATATCAGCATGTTGATATATGTTGATAATCAACACAATAGTGTTCATAGGTGTCCAGATCCAAAGACAATGTGAAAATTACATGTAATCAAAACTACTCTTGAAAATCTTTAAATTGTCCATGAAGTATAGTATCTGAAGTTTCATGAATATAACCTCTAATATTGTAATATGAGAAATACCTACCTCAAAAGTTTCATAAAGACTAAATGGAAGAATGAATATAAAGCATTTAGCCAGTGTCTTGCATGTGATGCCTTATTGTAATTTATCATCATCAGTAGAAATTATGTACAAGATGCATTTAAAGAATTGTGCAGGGCCATATAAAAATACAGAATAATGACATTATACTAATTTAACTATTATTGTCCATCAAAACATTTAAAAATGGGAAAATTATATTTTGGATATGTGGTTTTATCTGTTTATTATTGTATATGTTATGCAATTATATGTACATATTGTTGTATACAGTTGTTTTGAGATGGGAAAAAGCCAAAGTGTGTTCCCTACTCTCACACACCACTCAATACAGTACTTCTGACTGTAGGATTGTGCACGGTTTTCTCCCCACATACCAAGCAGTTCTCCGGTGGACACCAATTGGGTGTCCTGTAATTCAGGTCTGACACTGTTTACCTGGAGTCCGTGTCAGATCCATAAGGGTTAAGGATTCATTTCCATAAGACTCCCCTCCACGTTAGGTGTCAGATGCAAGCCCCAGGTTGTGATATGTGCCTCTGACTGACTGGCTGTAAATCTGGGTTCCTATGTTTCCTTCTTTAGGCTCAATTGATTTGCTGAAGCAGCTGACAGAACTCAGGGAAAATTTACTTGTGTTTACCTACTCATTACAAAGGATATTTTGAAGAATATAAATGAAGAGATCCATAGGGTGAGGTCTGCAGGGGTCCCCAATGCAGAAGCTGTGGATTTGGAATGCACTGCCCTTCTGGCACAGTGTTTTCTTTGTTAACCCACCTGGAGGTCACTGAACTCCATCAGTTTTAATGAAGGCTTTATTAGGTAGGCATACTTGATTAAATCAGTGGCTGCTGGTGATCTGCTCAACCATCAACCCCTCTCCACTTCCTGGAGGTTGAGGGCTGGGGCTTAAAGTCCCAACCCTCCAATCATGCTTTAGTCTTTCTGGTCACCAGCTGCCATCCTGAAGCTGCCTAGGGGCCCCCAGCCACTAGTCATTCTATTAGCATACAAAAGACACTCTTCACTCCAGACTCCAAGGGTTTTAGGAGCTGTTTGTCAGGAACCAGGGGCAGAGGCCAAATATATGTATTTCTCATATTACAATATTATAGGTTATATTCATGAAACTTCAGATACTATACTTCATGGACAATTTAAAGATTTTCAAGAGTAGTTTTGATTACATGTAATTTTCACATTGTCTTTGGATCTGAACACCTATGAAAACTGTTCTTCCTTTGTAAGTGTTCAGTTGCATGTTGGGAAATTAGTGCTATTACCAGTTACATGAATTGGAAAGCAAGGTTGCAAAGGAAGTTTTGCTTGTAGTTTATGGAAAAGAAATGCCCCCCGGATTGCTGTATTGTGAGGAAAAAAGAGCAAGGGCCAGCATATGCCCTAAGTGTGGGAACCACACTGATGCTGCCTTTCATCCTTATGTAACAGAATGGATCTCCTCTGCACAGCTAGGTGTGGGACTCCGTTTCAGCTTTTTTGTTTTCTGTTCTAATAATCTGTCCTTTCTTCAGTCAGTCCCTCTATGAGGTATGTAATTATCTTAAGCCAAATAGGGCTATCAAAACAAAAGTTCATTTCCAGAATAATTTCCAGAATAGGCAAAATACTCTCAGGGTAAAAACACCTTCAGCTCTTTGTCTTTGATTGTTTTTCCTTCAGTTTTGACCTTACTATCTTGTGAACTCTTTGATGCTTTTACAATGTTTTATAATATATTTCATCTTCATTTTGTAGTTCTCAATGAAAAGAATAGACTAGCGCTACCCCCATTGTAAATAAGAAGCCCTCTTCTCATTTCTTCGTATTCAGTGGAGAAAGTCTACCTCCCATTAAGGCACAACTCAAAGAACTTCTTGAACTAATCGTTGTAGTTACTCAGAAAGTCTCCCCACTTCTTAGGTGTTCCATTGATACATCATAACTCTGTTATTCCACTGTCCATATCCTATCTTTACTCTAATTGCTTGTGCCTGTGGCTGCCTCTCAGCTAGAAGTGAAGTTCTTGGAGGCAGGGATCCTGTCTTAGTTATTTTTGTATCCTTGGTAGCACCAACTTCATGGACTCAATATAATAGATTCTCAGTACATTCTTTGGTTGAATTGTGCTGGATTTTGCTGAAGTAGAATAAAAAGGTTAAGAAGGAAGTTGGCTCTGTTCATCTGGCCTCTCTATATGAGTTGCAATACAGTTCTCCCTTTTCTATTATTCCTTACAGGTTCATTGATGATGTTACATAGCCCTTGACCCATGTGAACTGATGACAGAATAGAGCCACAGCATGTGAAGTGATTTGACCTGTAGCAATCTTTGAACCAGTGTTTTGTCTACACCTATCCTCAGAGGCTATCCAGCTGTTAGATTTCATTTTTAATAATTCAGCCAAAGGTGTGGAACATTTTTCTCTTGAGATTTTCAATAGATAGTCGGAAGATGTGTTTTTGAGAGCTTCAAATAGTGTTCCAGAAGAGAATGTTAGAATTGGGAAGAATAAGCGTATTAGATAGTTAAAGTATCTGAAAAAGAAAATAGAGAATATAAGCATATAATTTTCAGTTTACTAAAGAATACTGTTTTTAGGAATAATAGTCATGAAAATTATAAGGGAAAAGAATAGTTTTTAAAAAGCCTCTGTTACCCAGTTTAATGCATCTTTTAGTTTAGACATGACTGCTTCACAATCACAGTGACTTTTGCACACTATCTTGTAATTTTTAAAAAGTTTTAAACATTTATCACAAATTATTCTAGATTCTTCATATCGGGTTTTTAGAAAGTAAATATTAAAAGGAACTTCAGGTGGTGAAGCATTCAACTGGAGCAATTTATTATTACATAATAAAAAAGGGCCAAAAAACTGGTTATTCCAACCATGTTTTGTTTGAGCCATGATCTTCCCAGATACATGAGTAGATTTTAGAATCTACCCTTACAGTGACCTTTTTGCTTTTACAACTCCCTTAAACTTTGGGGACTATCTAGATGTCCCTGACTTTTCAATGAATGCCATCTTATGCATGTACTACTGTAATGTGCCACAAAAGCATTTGAAGTAAATTATATATTAGATGATATCTGTTGGATTGTTTTGTGTTAAACTGTATGAAGATCTTAGAAATGTAAAAATTTAATCACTTACTGTCCCACCATATGATTGACTCCAATCCCCCTGGGAGTTAAGTAAGAAAAATCTTGTAAATTAAACTATCATTAAAAGACTGGTTTCTTTTCTAAGTTAAGTAAACTAACACAAAGATCACTAAAAATATAAGGTTTCTTGACTGTTCTTTTTTTCCTCCCTCTTTTGACAAGATTGTGAAAAGGTGATAGTAATAATGTAATATTAATAAGGCCCAATCCTAGAGAGGAAGCAGAACAAGATGGCCGAATAGAAGCCTCCGGTGGTCATCCCCTCTGCAGGAACATCAAATTGAACAACTATATTAAGGAAGGAGGCATGGAATAGGATAGGAAAGACAGTCTTTAATCACCTACACCATCCCTCCCCCATCCCCCTGCAGTGGCCACATGGCGTGGAAAGAGAATCCGTGTGCTTGGGGAAGGGAGAGCACCATGCTTGTAGGATGTTGCATCCACAGTGCTGCTGTGTCACAGCAGAAAGCAACACTTGGCAGAACTCAACCAGCACCCACAAAGAGCATTTAGATCCGCCCTAGACAGAGGCAAGTTGTCTATCCCAGAGGTCTGAACCTGAGTTCCAATTCCAGCAAACCCTGCCACCATGAGCTAAAGTTCTCTGGGGTCATAAGTAAACTTGAAAGGCAGTCTAGGCCACAAGGGTTGTAATTCCTGGACACGTGTTATGCTGGGCTCAGAGCCAGTTGACTTGGGGTCCACATGACCTGATGAGATACCAGCTAGGGTGGCCCAGGGAGTACTTGCATCAACCCTCCCCCAACCCTAGGCAACGCAACTTACAACTCTGGGAGAGACTCCTTCCTTCTGCTTGAGGTGAAGATAGTAGAGAGTAAAGACAACTATGTCTTGCAACTTGGATGCCAGCTCAGCCACAGTAGAATAGGGTATCAGGCAGAGTCCTGAGGCCCCCCATTCTAGGCTGTAGCTCCTAGACTACATTTCTAGACACACCATATGCCAGAGGGGAACCTTCTGCCTTGAAGGGAAGGATCCAGTTCTAGCAGGATTCATCACCTGCTGACTAAAGAGATGTTGGGCCTTGAACATCACTGGTACCCAGGCAGTACTTGCTGTAGGCTTTGGGTAAGACGCAGGGTTGTGCTGGCTTCAGATGTGCCCCACCACATTTTCAGCTATGGTGGCCATGGAGAGAGACTCCTGCAGAGGAAAGGAGAGAGACAAGTAAAGGGACTTTGTTTTGTACCTTGGATACCAGCTTAGCTACAGTGGGGTAGAGCACCAAGTGGGTTCCTGGCATCCCCAGCTCCAGGCTGTGGCTCCTGAACAACATCTCTGGACCTTCCCTGGGCCAGGAGGAGCCCACTGCCCTGAAGGGAGAGACCCCGGGCTGGCAGCATTCACCCAAGCTGACTGAAGAGTCTATAGGCCTTGAGTGAACATCAGTGGTAGCCAGGCAGTACTTGCTGCAGGCCTGGGACGGTGGTGACCATAGGGGAGAGACTCCTTCTGCATGAGGAAAAGAGAGGAAAAAGTGGGAAAGACATTGTCTTGTGGCTTAGGTGCCAGCTCAGCTACAGTACAATAGAGCACCAGATAGACTCCTACGATTCCAACTCCAGGCCCTGGTCCCAGATAGCATCTCTGGATTTGCCCAGGGCCAGGGGGATCTTACTGTCCTGAAGGGAAGGACAGAAGCCTGGCTGAATTCAACACCTGCTAATTATAGAGCGCTACGACTTGAGTGAACATAGGTAGGTAGCCAGGTAGTGGTCACTGTGGGCTTTTGGGCAAGACCCAGTGTGGTGATGGCTTTCAAGTCTGAACCACCACAGTCCCAGTGGTGATGGCCACAGAGGTGCTTGTGTTATCCCTTCCCCAGCTCCAGGCAGCTTAGCACAGAGAGAGAGACTGTGTTTGTTTGGGAGAAAATAAGGGAAGAGTACAAGAGCCTGGCTAGTAATCCAGGGAATTCTCCCAGATCTTACCCAAGATCACCAAGGCAGTAACTCTACAAGTCTGTAAGAGCCACAGCATTACTGGGCTTGGGATGCCCTCTAATGAAGATATACGAGCAGTGACCAAAGACTTAGATTACAACACACAAGTCTCTCTGAATACTTGGAATGCCTTCCCAAGAAGGACAGGCATAAACAAGCACAGACTACAAAGACTGCAATAAATTCCTAATTCTTCAATGCCCCCAGGCACCAGTGAACATCCACAAGCATCAAGACCATCCAGGAAAACACAACCTCACCAAACAAACTAAATAAGGCAACAGTGGCCAATGCCAGAGAGATAGAGATATGTGACTTTACACATAGAGAATTCAAAATAGGTGTTTTGAGTGAAATTTAAGATAACACAGAGAAGCATTTCAAAATCCTATCAAATAAATTTAACAGAAAGATGGAAATAATTAAAATGAATCAAGCAGATATGTTGGAGCTGACAAATGGAATTCATATCCTGAAGAATTCATCAGCATGTCTTAACAGCAGAATTGATCAAGCAGAATAATTAGTGAGCTTGAAGACAGGCTCCTTGAAAATACAGTCACAAGGGACAAAAGAAAAAATAATGAAAAAAGAAGGAAGCATGCCTACAAGACCTAGAAAATAGCCTCAGTAGGGCAAATCTAAGAGTTATTAAACTTAAAGTGGAGGTAGAGGGAGAGAGAGGGGTAGAAAGTTTATTCAGATGGTTAATAACAGAGAACTTCTCAAACCTAGAGAAAGATATCAATATTCAAGTACAAGAAGGTTATAGAACACCAAGCAGATTTAACCCAAATAAGACTACCTCAAGATATTTAATAATCAGATTCCCAAAGGTCAAGGACAAAGAGAGGATCCTAAGAGCAGCAAGAGAAAAGAATCAAATAGCATGCAAAGGAGCTCTAATATATCTGGCAGCAGACTTCCCAGTGGAAACCTTACAGGCCAGGAAAGAGTGGCATGACATATTTAAAGTGCTGAAGGAAAAAAAACTTATTCTAGAATAGTATATCCAGCAAAAATATCCTTCAAATGCGAAGGAGAAATAAAGACTTTTCCAGACAAATAGAAGCTGAGGGAGTTCATCAACCAGACTGTCCTACAAGAAATACTAAAGGTACTTCCTCTGCCTGAAAGAAAAGTACATTAATGAGCAATAAGAAACCATCTGAAGGTACAAAATTCACTGTTAACGGTAAGTACACGGAAAAACTCATAACACTGTAATTGTGGTATGTAAACTACTTGTATCCTGAGAAGAGACAGTAAATGATGAACCTATAAAAAGTAATTGCTACAATAATACTTCAAGACATAGACAGTATAATAAGATATAAAATAGAAACAAACATTTAAAAAGCAGGAGGATGAAGTAGAAGTTTAGAGTTTTTATTAGTTATCTCTTTGCTTGTTAGTTTATGCAATCAGTGTTGTCATCAATTTAAAATAATAGGTTGTAAGATAGTATTTGCAAACCTCATGATAACCTCAAATCAAAAAACATACAATGGATACACAAAAAATAAAAAGCAAAAATTAAAACATACCACCGGAGAAAATCACCTTCACTGTAAGGAAGACAGGGAGGAAGGAAAGAAAGAAGAGAAGACCACAAAACAACCAGAAAACAGATGACAAATGGCAGGAGTAAGTCCTTACTTATCAATAATAACATTGAATGTAAATGGACTAAACTCTCCAAAACAACATAGTGGCTGAATGAATTAGAAAAAACAAGACCCAACCATCTGTTGCCTACAAGAAACCCACTTCATCTATAGAGAAACACATAGACTTAAAGGGATGGAGAAATACATTCCATGCAAATGGAAACAAACAAAAAAAAAGAGTAAAAGGAGCTATGCTTATATCAAACAAAATAGATTTCAAGAAAAAAACTATAAAAAGAGACAAGGTCATATAGTGATAAAGGAGTTAATGCAGCAAGATGATATAACAATTGTGAATATATATACACCAAATAGATATCTAGAGCAGCCAGATAGATAAAGCAAACATTATTAGAGCTAAAGAGAGAGGTAGAACCCAATACAATAATAGCTGGAGACTTCAACACCCCACTTTCATCATTGGACAGATCTTCCAGACAGAAAATTAACAAACATCAGACTTAATCAGCACCTATAGACCAAATGGACCTACCTGATAGATATTTACTGAACATTTCATCTAACAGCTGTAGAATAAATATTATTCTCCTCAGCACATGTATCATTCTCCAAGACAGACAATATGTTAGGTCACAAAACAATTTTTTAAAATTCAAACAAGTCTAAATAATATCAAGCATATTCTCCAACCACAGTGGAGTAAAACTAGAAATCAATAACAAGGAATTTTGGAAACTATATAAATACATGGAAATTAAACAACATACTCCTGAATGATCAGTGGGTCAATGAAGAAATTAAGAAGGAAATTGAAAAATTTCTTGAAACAAATGTTAAAAGGAAACACAACATACCAAAACCTATGGAATAAAGCAAAAGCAGTACTAAGAGGGAAGTTTATAGCAATAAGTGCCCACATGAAAAAAGGAGAACCAAAACCTGAACAGACCAATAATAAGTAACGAGATCGAAGATGTAATAAAATCAAGCTGGGTGCAGTGGCTCACGTCTGTAATCCTAGCCCTTTGGGAGGCCAATGCAGGTGGATCACCTGAGGTCAGGAGTTGGAGACCCACCTGGCCAACATGGCAGAACCCCGTCTCTACTAAATATACAAAAATCAGCCGGGCATGATGGCATGCACCTGTAATCTCAGCTAGTAGGGGGGCTGATGCAGGAGAATTGCTTGAACCCGGGAGGTGGAGGTGGCAGTGAACTGAGATCATGCCACTGCACTCCAGCCTGGGTGACAGAGCAAGACTCTTATCTCAAAAAAAAAAAAAAAAGATTAAAGACCGGGTGCGGTGGCTCACACCTGTAATCCCAACACTTTGGGAGGGCAAGGGGGGCAGATCACGAGGTCAGGAGATCGAGACCTTCCTGGTCATTGTAGTGAAACCTTGTCTCTACTAAAAATACAAAAATTAGCTGGGCCTGGTGGTGCATGCCTGTAGTCCCAGCTACTTGGGAGGCTGAGGCAGGAGAATTGCTTGAACCTGGGAGGTGGAGGTTGCAGTGAGCCAAGATCGCGCCACTGCACTCCAGCCTGGTTGCCAGAGTGAGATTCCATCTTAAAAAAAAAAAAAAAAAAGTAATAAAATCTCCCAGTAAAGAAAAGCCCAGCACCCAGTGGATTCACTGCTGAATTCTACCAAACATTTAAAGAACTAATACCAATCCTACTACACTATTCTGAAAAATAGAGGAGAAAATACTTCAAAATTCATTCTACAAGGCCATTATTACCCTGATACCAAAACCAAACAAAGACACATCAAAAAAAGAAAACATAGGCCAATATTTCTGATGAGTATTGATGTCAAAGTCCTCAACAGAATACTAGCAAACAAAATTCAAAAGATCATTTTTCGTGACCAAGTGGGATTTATCCCTCGGATGCAAGGATGGTTCAGCATACACAGATCAATCAATGTGATCCATCTTATCAACAGAATGAAGAATAAAAGCCATATAATCATTTCAACTGATACTGAAAAAGCGTTTGATGAAGTTCAACATCATATCATGACAAAAACCCTTGAGAAACTGGTTATAGAAGGAACATACCTGAACATCATAAATGCCATATAGGGAGATCCACAGCTAGTATTATATTGAATAGGGAAAACCTGAAAGGCTTTCCTCTAAGATCTGGAACGTGACAAAGATCCCCACTGTCACTACTGTTACTAAGCATAGTACTGGAAGTCCTAGTTAGAGCAAACTACCCATCTGACAAGGGGTTAATAACCAGAATGTATAAGGAGCTTCAACAATAGGGAAAAAATGTGATTTTAAAATGGGCAAAAAACTTAATAGACATTTCTCAAAAGAAGATGTACAAATGGCAGACAGGTGTATGAAAAGTTGTTCAATCAACATCATTGATCATCAGTGAAATAAAAATCAAAACTTATGAAGTGATGTCATCCCACCCCAGTTAAAATGGCTTCTATTAAAAAGGCAATAACAAATGCTGGCAAGGAGGTGGAGAAAAGGGAAACCTTGTACACAGTTGATGGGAATTAAATTAGTGCAACCAGTATGGAGAACAGTCTGGAGGTTCCTCAAAAAACTTAAAGTAGAACCACCATATGATCCAGCAAATCCCACTGCTAGATATACTCCAGAAAAGGGAAATTAGTATATCAAAGAGATATCTGCACTCCCATGTTTATGACAGCACTATTCACAATAGCCAAGATTTGGAAGCAACTTAAGTGTATATCAGCAGACAAATGGATTAAAAAATGTATATATACACAATAGAGTCCTATTCAGCCATAAAAAGTGAGATCCTGTCATTTGCAACAATATGCATGGAAAGAAGAGGACATTATATTAAGTGAAATAAGCCAGGCAGAGAAATACAAACTTTGCATGTTTTTACTTATTTGTGGGAACTAAAAGTAAAACAATTGAGCTCATGGAGATAGAGAATAGTATAATGGTTACCAGAGGCTGGAGAGGGTAGATAGGTGGTGGAGAGGGCAGTGGAGATGGTTAATGGTTACAAAAATAGAGCTAGATAGAATGAGTAAGATGTATTTGATAGCACAACAGGGTGACTGCAGTCAACAATAATTTATTGTGCATTTAAAAATAACTAAAAGAGTTTAATTGGATTGTTTGTAACATAAAGGATAAATGCTTGAGGTGATGGATACCCCGTTTACCCTGCTGTGACTATTATGTGTTGTGTGCCTGTACCAAAATACCTTATGTAATCCATAAATATATATACCTACTATGTACTCATAAAAATTAAATATATACCAAGTAATAAGGCCCACTCCTAATAGTTTTAGACCCAGAGAAATAAAGTCTACATACCACATGCTTGTGTATTTAACATTGTCAATCAAGGTAATATTAAATAAAATATGTTGATATTCTATCTTAAAAATATTTTTTCCTTACAAATATACCTTCATATAGACCTGGAAGACCAGGATTAAATTTAGAATTCTTTGAGGCAGGGCCTTTTGAGGGTGATTAGATCATGAGGGTGGAGCCCTTGTGAATGAGATTAATGCCCTTATATAAGAGACACCAGAGAAATCGGTCACAGTTGTTTTTTTTTTTTTTTTTTTTTTTTTTTTGAGACAGAGTCTTGCTCCGTCACCCAGGCTGGAGCACAATGGTGTGATCTCAGCTCACTGCAACCTCTGCCTCCCAGGTTCAAGAGATTCTCCCATCTCAGCCTCCCGATGGGGTTTCACCATGTCAGCCAGGCTGGTCTCAAACTTCTGACCTCAGGTGATCTGCCTGCCTTGGCCTCTGAAAGTGTTGGGATTAAAGGCGTGAGCCACTGTGCCCCACCTCCCTTACTTCTTTCACAATGTGAGGACAGAGTAAGCCATCTATGAAGCAGGCCCTCACCAGACAATAAATCTGCTAGTGCCTTGATTTAGGCAATAAATCTTTGTTGTTTAAGCAACCCAGTCTATGGTTTTTACGTTGCAGTAGTCCAAATGGACTAAGACAGAGTCCTTGGGCTTCTATGCCCAAATGCAGCCGTACAGAGACAGCTACCACTTATCCTACCTTGCTTCTCTTTCTAACCCCAACCAGAGATATAAGCTTCCTCTTGACTTCAGGTTGTTTGGGCAGGGGATTCTTGTGTCCTGAGCCCCTAGAAGGAGGAGTGAAACATAACCTATAATGGGGCACATAGGTGCCTTATATGCAGATCCTCTTGGCTAAGGACGTAGGGTATGGCAATAGAGAAGAGACCAAGAGCACTCTCTAAAAGCAGGCAAGGTGTGCTGTGGTTTGAATATTTGTCCAGTCTAAAACTCATGTTGATATTTAATCACTGTTGTAATGGTGTTAAGGGGTAGGAGTTTTATGAGGTGATTAGCTGTGAGGGCTCCACCCTCATGGGTAGGATTGGGGCCATTAGAAAAGGGCAAGTTCAGTTCCCTCTTGCTCTCTCTTGGCCCATATCCCTGCTATGTGAGGATCCAGCATAACCCTCCTCTTCAGAGGATGCAGCGTGCATGGTGTCATCTCGGAAGCAGAGATACTGGGCTCTGACCTGCTTGTACCTTGATCTTGGACTTCACAGCCTCCAGAACTGTGAGCCAATAAATTTCTGTTTTTCATAAATTACCCAGTCTCAGATATTTTGTTATAGCAGCATAAAGTAGACTAAGACAAGGTGTAAATTAATTGTAATATATATTTATATTATTGTACCATCTATTCTGGTTATTTACTGTAGTTATGTTCTTCAAAGTTGCCACAAACACTGAATTAGCAAATACTGAAACACTGATCCTAGGGGAAATGTAGGGTTACGTTCCTGAGAGCCTCTGCTCACAACAGTTTCCTCAAGTGATCAGTAAAAGACCTTGTTTTATGTTTGTTTTTGTTTAAAACATGTTATTTAATATATATTGTTGATTTATTTAACATTAAACTTAGGGCCAACAGCACTGTAACTCATGCCTGAGTGACACTTACCTAAGCATATGTGTTTTCCCCATAAGGCACATCATGGGCTTCTTGCTCTTAGGAACACTAAACAACACTGAATACACTAATTGGGAGCCATTTGAAACGGCAAAATTGCCAACAAAAAGTACAAAAATGCCAAAATCATGGCACTAAATAGACTGTGAGAAGGATACTTGCAGTATGAGAGCTGAGAGAAGGAGGCATAGCATTACCTTGCTTAATTTCAGCTGGGAATATGCATGTTAAGTGATTCAAGTTTTTCACCACTCTGCACATGTCACCAATGACCGAGAAAGCATTGCTAGTATTGATTTGGGGATTACAAATAAATTTTAGGAAGTAGATGAATTTGCAAATGTGGAATCCATGATTAACGAGGATCAACTAATTATATTAGAGGGCTTGCTATGATGGCCCTCCTCTTCCATCACACTGTTTTTTTTTCATAATGCAGATATTTGATAGATATTCATAAAATAAAATCCCAAAATACCATTGCACTCTGAAGTTAAAAAAAGTTTCTAAACAACTCTTGACTCAAAGAAAAATATAAAATAAAAAGGAACCATATTTAACAAATGTTATGTTAGAATCTATGAAATACAGCTAAAATAATTATCAAATAAAATTTATAGTATTAAATACTTATGTAAATAAGAAGAAAAAAATGAATTAAACAACCAGGTAAAAAGTTAGGAAAAGGAAAATAGAGTAAATCAAAAGAAAGCAGAAGGGAGGAATTGATATGAAGGTAAAAGCAAAAATAATGCATTAAAATACAAAAAAAAAGTAGAACAAACAAAAAGCTGTTTTGTTTTGTATTGTTATAACATTATTTCGGGTTACATTGCATGTTGCAGGAGTTTGATGTATAGATTATTTTGTCACTCAGGTGATAAGCATAGTACCCCCAATTGGTAATTTGTTGATCCTCACCCTCTTCCCACCCTCCACTCTCAAGTAGGAACTGGTGTCTATTGTTCCCTTCTTTTTGTCCATGTGTACTCAGTGTTTAGCTCCACCTTAATAAATGAGAATATGCAGTACTTGGTTTTCTGTTCTTGTATTAGTGCACTTAGGAGAGTGGCCTCCATCTCCATTCATGTTGCTGGAAAGGAATGATCTCATTCTTTTTTTTTATGGCTACATAGTATTCCATGTTGTGTTAATATATGTACCACATTTTCTTTATCCAGCCTAACGCTGATGGGCATTTAGGTTGATTCCTTGTCTTTACTATTGTGAATAGTGCTGTAATGAACATACATATCCATGTCGTATGTGTCTTTGTGGTATAAGGATTTATAGTCCATTGGTTTTATACCCAATAATGGGATTGCTGGGTCGGATGGTAGTTCTGTTTTAAGTTGTTTGAGGAACCACCAAACTGCTTTTCACAGTAGCTGAACTCATTTGCATTCCCACTAGCAGTGTATAAGCATCCATTATTTTTTTACTTTTAAATGATAGTCATTCTGACTGTATACCCCATTTTTTAAAAAATTTAAATTTTGTTCAAAATATATTGACTCATACTGTGTTATTTGATTTTTACAAAACACTGTGAAGTATATGGACATATTTTTTATTCATTGACTAAATATTAAGGGTCTTGTAACATGTCAGGCACTGTGCTAGGTGCTATGGATTTAGTGGTGAATGTGGACAAAGGTCCTTACTCTCATGAGTAGCTTATAGTTTGGCAAATATTCTTTTCATTTTTCAAATGAGGAAATTTTATACAGTTGAATAACTTTTCTAGGATCACAAGATTTGTAATAACAGAACCAGAATCAAAACTCAGTTTTTAGTATTTTAAAAATCAGTGTTGCTCCAGTTATCTCTTGTATCTTTAATTTTCCCTTTCCATTAGCTTTTTCCACTCATCCAGTAAAAGGTCTTCAAAAAAATTCTCCATTGACCTTGGTTCTTCGAACTATCACTCCTTTCTTCTTGCCAAACATTAATTGACTACTATCCATTGGCTTCTCAGCCCACTCCCTTTCACCACTGTCAGTCTTCTAAACGGTGACTACTGAAGTGGCCAGTGTTCCTTGTTTGCCAAATGTAGTGGATTTACTGTGACATCTGATACTGTTGTAAGTCTTGAAATTTGAAATTTCTTCCTCTCTGGGCAGGAGCATGTCTTTCCTGATTATCTTCTTGCTTGTCTGACCACTGCTCTATTTTATTTTCCAGTATCTATTCCTCTATGTGATATAAATGTCACTGTGCTTCTAAGTTTTATTTGACCCTCTTCACTTACCAAGAAATCAAGGATTCTTCATCTGAGGCTCAGGGGACTTTGGAGGTCTGTTAGCCCCTCAATTATATGCAAATTTTTCTAAGATTCTTAGAGGAGTTCATAACTCAAAAAAGTTGAGACCGACTGCTCTCTGTGTATTCCTTTAGCTTTATCTGCTGCATGAGTGACTTCCAAATTTATGTCCCCTGCTTCCTACATTTCCCCTTGTCTGACTCCCACCTTTGATCTTCAGCAGCCTTAGCATAGTTCCTCAGGAGGGCTGCAGTAGCACAGTAGTTTCTTTATTGCCAATCTCCCTACCTATCCTCTTACCCATTCCATCCTACTATCAGTTTAGAATTTTTTTGTCTTTGAAACAAAAATATGATTATGTCCCTATCATGAAAATAATGTGGAGTTTTAATTAGGGGCAAATCCACATTTCTTGGCATACTAAAAAACTCCCTATGATTTGACCCCAGTCTAGCTTTTCAACTTCATCTCCCTTTTCCCTATACAACCATTCTTTCACTCATTCTTGGTCTGACTTACAGTTCTGCTTTTCATAACTCTAATACCCATTTTAGTGTTCTCTTGCCTTGTATTTGCTACTTCCCTCTCCCTGGAATACCTTTCCTTCCCAATCCTACACAGTTTCTCCATAGCCAAGTCTATGCATCCTTCAAAACCTAGTCATATATCACTTTTATTATAAAACCTTCCCCAACTTACTCCAACTGAAAACTTTTTCATGCTGTCATCTTATTCATGCACCTCATCCTTCCCAATGCATTATAATAACTTGTTGGCATGCCTACTCTTTACCACTAGACTGTGAGTCCCTCAAGGATAGGGATTCCCGTTTATTCATCATGGTATCTTCATTGGCTGGCACCATGTCTGGCTTGTTGTAAGGTAGTAAATAATTATTTTTTGATGGATAAACATTTTTACTATGCCAGTCTTACACGTGGGTTATATTTTCTCTAAAGCACAAAACATTAAAAGAGTTTAAAAACATTTTAAAAACCATGTTTCATTTGTTAACTTGCATGAAAGATCAATGAATCGTTGACTGCTTCTTTAGGCAATATTTTACTAAGCAATAGGTGGCAGTAGTGTGTTGTACTTGACTTTACCTTTGTGATTTCTTTTTTTCAGCTTTCATAATCTTAATGCAGTGTCAAAGCGTAAAGGACACAATTGCAGTACTCTGATACCTAACTTTTTGTAACATGATCATGTTTTAAGCAAGTGAGCATCTCATAGAAAATAAAGCAAAACAACAACAAAACACAGCCAAAGTCAGTCAGTGTGCATCTCTCTCTTGCCTGTCTTAACTATATTCAGATTCATTAGAGAATTACAACTGCACGGTCTTAACAGCATTTCCTCACCAACTGTTTAACAGCTGCTTCAAAATAACAGTGATTTGCAATAATGAAAATCAAAAATTATCTCAGAGGATATGTGTTTCTTTTTTTTTTTTATTTTCCCCCGAGATGGAGTCTTGCTCTGTTGCCCAGGCTGGTGCGATCTCAGCTCACTGCAACCTCTGCCTCCCAGGTTCAAGTGATTCTCCTGCCTCAGCCTCCCAAGTAGTTGAGATTACAGGCGCGTGCCACCATGCCCGGCTAATTTTTGTATTCTTAGTGGAGACGGGGTTTCACCATGTTGGCCAGGCTGGTCTCGAAGTCTTGACCTTATGATCCTCCTGCCTCGGCCTCCCAAAGTGCTGGGATTATAGGCGTGAGCCACCATGCGTGGCCCGATATGTATTTCTTGGTATCCTAAGAAGCCTACTTAGGCCTTTATTTCAAAAATAGTGTATTAAGTTCATTGACTTTAACTAGTTATTAAATGCTTTATTTTTCTTCTTTTACTCTTTTTTTTTTCCCCTGTCAGTATTAAGGTCACCTGTCTTGTTTATTGAGCTTCATTTAGTTGACTTTCTCTCATCATTAGGTATTTAGAATTAAGGATTGTTACCACCTCTCCAGCCTTACGCATGTAATCCCATCATTAATTTTGAACACCTATATATGAGAATGTTACATACCTGTATACCTATATATGTTAGTATATTTCATTTCACTTGTTGTTTCCTGTAGCTTATAAAGTTAAATCAGTTGAAGTTTTATTTAAAGAACAGTTGTACATTTTAGGTCCACAGGAACATTTCTGCAAATAAAAGAAATAGATAACTTTTATAGGAAACAGTTTTAGCATTGATTCAAATAAGAGGTAGATAATCTGTGACATTTTCTTTCTCATACCTTGTTTACTGTTTTTTTCCTATGTCAGGGTAAAGCACCCAAGGGAATTCAAAGCCACTGAACTAGTATCATTAATATGGCAGAATGATCAATTAATATAAGAAAAGCATGAAAGCGTTGACAGAATACACTACTTAATTAGTACCTGATGGCCTTGGTGGCCAGAGCAAGAGCTCTGAGTTGTTGTAGGAGAGCCCCTCTGTAGGATCTGTATGTGTACATCGCTACTCTTATTTAGCAAGGATGACTTTAGTTTGACATCAGTTTCTTGAGTCCTTAATTGTATAAAAAAAATCTTTTCCCTGAACCCAGAGAGTAGGTGAAGTCAGCAAGTACCCTCCCTACTGCTAATCGTCATCTGGGGAAATTGGAGGTAAAGGGTTGATAACAGAATTCTCTCTGTAGCTCGTGTTGAATATATCATCGAAGACTTATTTGATTTGCTTTGGGGGAGTGGAGGTGTCTGGGTTTATATTTATATTGGATGTTATGTAACCCACTGCACAAGTTTTAAAATTGTTTTTTATCTTATGTGCAGTCATATAGGAACAGGGATTACGCTACACTCGCATATATTCAAAAGAGAAAAAGGCATGTTACTAACAAAAGGAATTGGTGTAACATATTTTAGAGCTAGTAAATCTCACAGTTTAAGGTATATTATAGAGGTTTTAAAAAAGGTTTTGCCATAAATTGCCATGGATTCAATAATTCAACCACATATCTTAACCTTTTACATTTCTTTATTTTTGTGAATTCAGTTTCTGCAGATCTATCTCTTTTTTTTTTTTTTTTTTTTTTGAGACGGAGTTTCGCTCTGTAGCCCAGGCTGGAGTACAGTGGCACGATCTCAGCTCACTGTAACCCCGCCTCCTGGGTTCGAGCGATTCTTCTGCCTCAGCTTCCTGAGTAGCTGGGAGTACACGCGCACGTCATCATGCCCAGCTAATTTTTGTATTTTTGGTAGAGATGGGGTTCCAACATATTGGCCAGGCTGGTCTCGAATTCCTGACCTCGTGATCTGCCCGCCTCGGCCTCCCAAAGTGCTGGGGTTACAGGCGTGAGTCACCGTGCCCAGCCTCTTTTTTTTTTTTTAAGTGTTTTTTTCTTTCTTTTTTTTTTTTTTTTTTTTTTACTTTAAGCTCCAGGATACATATGCAGAATGTGCAGGTTTGTTATATAGGTATACATGTGCCGTGGTGGTTTGCTGCACCTATCAACTCATCATCTAGGTTTTAAGCCCCTCATACATTAGGTATTTGTCCTGATGCTCTCCCTCCCCCATCCTCCACCCCTCGACAGGCCCTGGTGTGTGTTGTTCCCCTCCCTGTGTCCATGTGTTCTCATTGTTCAGCTCCCACTTATGAGTGAGAACATGTGGTGTTTGGTTTTCTGTTCCTATGTTAGTTGGCTGAGAATGATGACTTCCAGCTTCATCCATGTCCCTGCAAAGGACATGATCTCACTGTTTTTTATGGCTGTGTAGTATTCCATGGTGTATATATGCCACATTTTCTTTATCCAATCTATCATTGATGGGCATGTGGGTTGGTTCAAGTCTTTGCTATTGTAAATGTGCTGCATAAACATATGCGTGCATGTGTCTTTATAGCAGAATGATTTATAATCCATTGGGTATATACCCAGTAATGGGATTGCTGGGTCAAATGGTATTTCTGGTTCTAGGTCCTTGAGGAATTGCCGCACTGTCTTCCACAATGGTTATTCGCAGAATTAGAAAAAACTACTCTAAATTTCACATGGAAGCAAAAAAGAGCCTGTATAGTCAGGACAATCCTAAGCAAAAAGAACAAAGCTGGAGGTATCACGCTACCTGACTTCAAACTATACTACAAGGCTACAGTAACCAAAACAGCATGGTACTGGTACCAAAACAGATATACAGATCAATGGAACAGAACAGAGACCTTGGAAATAACACCACACATCTACAACCATCTGATCTTTGACAAACCTGACAAAAACAAGAAATGGGGAAAGGGTTCCTTATTTAATAAATGATGCTGGGAAAACTGGCTAGCCATATGCAGAAAACTGAAACTGGACCCCTTCCTTACATCTTATTCAAAAATTAACTCAAGATGGATTAAAGCCTTAAATGTAAAACCCAAAACCATAAAAACCCTAGAAGAAAACCTAGGCAATACCATTAAGGACATGGGCATGGGCAAAGACTTCATGACTAAAACACCAAAAGCAAGTGCAACACAAGCCAAAATTGACAAATGAGATCTAATTAAACTAAAGAGCTTCTGTACAGCAAAAGAAACTATCATCAGAGTGAACAGGCAACCTACAGAATGGGAGAAAATTTTTGGAATCTACCCATCTGACAAAGGTCTAATATTCAGAATCTACAAGGAACATCAGTAAATTTACAAGAAAAAAACAAACAGCCCCATCAAAAAGTGGGCAAAGGATATGAACAGATACTTTTCAAAAGAAGATATTTATGTGGCCAAGAAACATGAAAAAAAACTCATCATCACTGGCCATTAGAGAAATGCAAATCAAAACCAGGAGATACCATCTCACGCCAGTCAGAATGGCAATTATGAAAAAGTCAGTAAACAATAGATGCTGGCAAGGCTGTGGAGAAATAGGAATGCTTTTACACTGTTGGTGGGAGTGTAAGTTAGTTATCTTAATTCTTTATTTGAAAAACACCAATACCTACCACAAATATTGCACAGCTTTATTGTCTTTCAGTGTTCTTTAAGTCTCTTCTCTCTCTTTTTCAAAACATTATCCTTCCTTTTCCTCTCTTTCTTCCTCCTTCTCTTCTGTTTTCTTATTCCCCTTCTCCCACTGTCTCCTCTTTCTTCACTACCTCCCCCTCTTCCTCTTCCTCTGCCTACCTCTCCCATCCTCCTCCTTCCCCCCCCCCCACCACTTCCTCCTCTGTTTTTCTCTTTTGCTTCTTCTTCTTGGAGCTATCAGGAATCTCAGAATGAATCTCTTAATTTTGTCTGAAAGGCAGTCAGTGGTATAATGATATTTAGCAGAAGTTTTAAAAATATGTTCGTTCAGAAGACCAAGAGGTCTGTTTAAAAATATTAGTGGTATTAAAATGTTCTTCTGGAGAATGGAGGCAATCATTAGAGATTTGGTAGACCCAAGGGATGTACGTTTCTTCATATTCTGTCAGTGTGGCTGGCCACATAAGCACACTGAAACATCACTTTAAGGCACTCTCTGAGAACCATGGGGCTGTCTATGTTAAATGCAGGATTCCATCATAAATAAATTTATAGGGTTATTCACAAAGATTCCATAGCAAGGGTTGCCGTTACATTACGGAGCCAAATTCTGAGCTCTAGGAAAGCATATTGGTTTTGACTAGATACAGCCCTGTGTCACTTCAAGGTCGGGATATTTTCTGAGAAATGTGTTGTTAGGCAATTTCACCCTGTGAGAACATCACAGAGTGCACTTACGTAAGCCATCCATATATAGACGGTGTAGCCTACTACACATTAGGCTTTGTGGTATAGCCTTTTGCTCCTAGGCTACAAACCTATACAATATGTTACTGTACTGAATACTATAGGCAGTTGTAACATGGTGGTATTTGTGTATCTAATATATCTAACCATAGAAAAGGTACAGTAAAAGTATGCTATAAAAGATTAAAAATGGTACATACCTGTGTAGGGTCCATACCATCAATAAAGCTTAGGACTGGAAGTTGCTGTGGGTGTCAATGAGTGGTTAGTAAATGTGAAGGCCTAGGACATCACCATACACTACTGTAGACTTTACAAACATTGTACACTTAGGCTACACTAGATTTATACAAAAATATTTTTTTAATAATTAGCCTTAGCTTATTGTAACATTTTTTACTTTACAAAGTTTTTTAAAAAAATTATAGAGACAGGGTCTTGCTCTGTCACCCATGCTAGAGGGCAATGGTGTGATCATAGCTAACTCCAGCATCGACCTCCTGGGCTCAAGTACTCCTCCCACCTCAGCCTCCTTGGTAGCTAGGACTGCAGGCGTGTGCCACCATGCCCAGCTAATCTTGTAGTTATTTTGTAGAGATGAGATCTCACTACCTTGCTCAGGGTGTTCCTGAACTCCTGGCCTCAAGTGATCCTCCTGCCTTAGCCTCCCAAAGTGCTGGGAATACGGGCATGAGCTGCCACACCTGGTTCCACTTTATAAAGTTTATAAAGTAGGTTAGTTTACAACAGCATTTCCACAAACATGTGAATAATGCATTGTACTGTGACATTATAACAGCTATGATGTCACTAGGCAGTAGGAATTTTTTAGCTCCATTATAATCTTATGGGGCTGCTATTGTATATGCAGTTCGTCATTGACTGCAGCATCGTTATCTGGCACATGACAGTATTCTCTTTTAAATTCTTAGCTGTTCACTAGCATTCCCAAAGGACCTGATTAAGGTAATTTTTTATAGATTCTTAAAAATCACAAATGTCCTTTTCAGTTAATATGCATATATGCATGTGTGTGTGTGTGTGTGTGTGTGTGTGTGTGTGTGTGTGTATCATTCTTCTTCATGAAGACAAATGTTGGGGAATGCTCTTCTAGTTGTGAACTGAACTGAACTGAACTTGGGTCTGCCCATCAGGTTCACCAAAGCCAAACAGTTACATCAAGATTTGCAGCGAGAGAAAGTGAGACACTTATTTCAGGGTGCCAAGCGAGGAGAATTGGGCAGCTCATGCTAAAGACCCAACCTCCTCTATGGCTTATATATAAGGGTTTTTAAAGGTAGGGAAACAGAGGTTACATTACATGCAAAGACATACATCAACACATGAAGTATATACATTGGTTTGGCCTAGAAAGGCAGGACATCTTGAAGCAGGGTCTTACAGAATCATAGGTGGATTCAAACATTTTTTGATTTGCAGTTGGTTAAGGAAGCAGAGCTTTCTGTAAATACTTGGGGTCAGCAGAAAAGAATATTAGGTGTGTCCCATGGGCATGACTTCCTCCAGGCCACTCAGGAAGAAATTTAGAACAAAGAAATATGGTCAGAGTTCAGTCTCCAGTTTCTTCTTATCTGAAGTCTGTGTACTAGCAGACTCATTTGGTGGTGGTCCAGGTTTCTGAAAAACAACTCAGGGCCGTATGTTAAGACGTTTTCTTTAGTTTCCCTGGGTGTTACAGGAAAGGGGTCTCAATTCAGACCCCAA
The DNA here is from genome assembly GCF_028885625.2 of Pongo pygmaeus. Lineage (NCBI taxonomy): Eukaryota > Metazoa > Chordata > Mammalia > Primates > Hominidae > Pongo > Pongo pygmaeus. Next base: position 35,954,087 of record NC_072382.2, on the reverse strand, counting down.
GAGAGGGTTCTTGGATCTCATGCAAGAAAGACTTCAGGGTGAGTCCATAAAGTGAAAGCAAGTTTATTAAGAAAGTAGAGGATTAAAAGAATGGCTACTCCATAGACAGAGCAGCCCCAAGGGCTGTTGGTTGCCCATTTTTATGGTTATTTCTTGATTATATGTTAAACAAGGAGTGGATTATTCCTGTCTCCCCTTATTAGACCTTATAGGATAACTTCCTGATGTTGTCATGGCATTTGTAAACTGTCATGGCTCTGGTGGGAGTGTAGCAGTGAGGATCACCAGAGGTCACTCTCGTGGCCATCTTGGTTTTGGTGGGTTTTAGCTGTCTTCCTTACTGCAACCTGTTTCATCAGTGAGGCCTTTATGACCTGTATCTTGTATCGACCTCCTATCTCATCCTGTGACTTTAGAATGCCTTAACCATCTGGGAATGCAGCCCAGTAGGTCTTAGTCCCATTTTGCGCAGCTCCTATTCAAGATGGAGTTGCTGTGATTCACACACCTCTGACATAAGGAACCAAACATTTTGTGACTTTAACTTCCTTGGCTATTATTTTAAGCTGGTATGACCTTTTGCTTACCAAGTTGCTCATTTACTTCTCAGGGCTAGCTGAGTGCCTTGAATTTTCCTTGAGGGAACTTAAGATTTTCCTTTATTTCCAAGCTGGGGGTGGAAAGCAGCAGACCCCAGAGAGGAATGCCTGTGCTGTCTCAGTTATCAGATATTGTGGTCAGATTTATTAATGCCTTATTACTTATATAATTCTCTCAAATTGACGTTTACAATTTTATTTCACAACAGATGTCTGAAGAAATGAGTTATTATTATCTTTAGAGGTAATGAGTGCCTCAAGCAATAGTGATTATTAGACTCATAAATGCATGCAAACTCTAAATAAAAATGACCCATAATAAGCTTTTATTCAGTGTTTATGTGTATGCTGCTCTTTGAAATTCCTCAGTGGTAATCTGTTTGGAATATGTATCTACTGTAATGTCATGGAAATTCAACAGTGGTCATATTGGGGCTTTGCAAGACAGTACTTGAGTGGGACCTTCCCCAGAATCATTGGCAAAAAACAAAAGAAAACACAAACACCAACCAAGTCTCTTTTTGCTGAGATTCTGATCTCTTGTTATGACACTTATTCCCTTTTTGGTAGTACAGAATTGGTATGTGAAACATTAAAACAGTTTTCTTTCCGGAAGAGTAGAAGGAAGGTAGAGAAAGCGGCATTAGGAATTCTTTTTTTTGTTTTTTTTTTGAGACAGAGTCTCCGCTCTGTTGCCCAGGCAGTGCAGTGGTGTGATCTCAGCTCACTGCAACCTCCGCTTCCCAGATTCCCGCGATTCTCCTGCCTCAGCCTCCCGAGTAGCTGAGATTACAGGCACATGCCACCACACCCAGCTAATTTTTGTATTTTTAGTAGAGGCGGGGTTTCTCCATGTAGGCCAGGCTAGTCTCGAACTCCTGACCTCAGGTGATCCGCCTGCCTTGGCCTCCCAAAGTGCTGGGATTACAGGCATGAGTCACCACACCCAGCCAGGAATTTTTTTTTCTTTTTTTTTTTTTAAGGATTCAGCCTTGCCCATATTTAAGTTTCATAGCTACTGTCTTAGTCCATTTCATGCTGCTATATCAGAATACGACATACTAGCTAATCTTTTTATTTATTTGAGACAATTTTTTTGCATCACCCAGGCTGGAGTATAGTGGTACAATCATGGCTCAACATAGCCTCAATCTTCTGGGCTCAAGGAGTCCTCCTACTTCAGCCTCCAGAGTAACTGAGACTGCATGCTACCACGAAAATTTGTTGTAGAGATGAGTTCTGTGTTGCCCAGGCTGGTCTCAAACTCCTGGCTTCATGCAGTCCTCCCGCCTCAGCATCCCAAAGTGCTGGGATTACTTACAGATGTGACCCACTGCACCCAGAGTGGTAATTTATAATGAAGAAAAATTTATTGGCTCACAGTTTTGGAAGCTGGGAAGTCCTATATTAAATGGTCAGCATCTGGCAAGAGTTTTCTGTTTCCTGCTGTCCCATCCCATGACTAGCAAATTCAAGCGCCTGCTACATAGGCAAAAGGGGGGCCAAAATTAGCCTTTTATAAGGAATCCACTCCAGAAATATAACATTGCTCTATTCATGAGGGCAGAGCAGTCATGGCCCAATCACCACTGAAAGGTACTACCTCCTAATACTGTCACAATGACAATCAAATTTAACATGAGTTTTGGATTGGGCACACGTTCAAATCATAGCAGCTACAAATCCTTTTTTTTTCCAAATGTATTCTTTTGAATGCATTCCTCTTAGTGTTTGTTTATGCTATATCTCATTCCTCAATTTGAAAAGTATTTGGAGGAAGATCATTGGGCTGAAGCATTTTCATATCATTTGTTCATAGTTTCAGCGTAATAGAATGACATAGTAAATACTTGTTCACTAGGAAATAGTGTGAGAGAAGAGGCACTTAAGTGTGCAGTACCTCAGACTAAACCTAAAATTTCGCTCTCCTCCTATATGGTGCTGACTAAAATCAGTAAGTTTCAGATTTTGTACTTTTGGGGAAAATATTAAACACACAACTTAAATATACAAATATTTATGAAGGATACTTGTGCGAAGAGGCACTGTGCTGATCTTTGCACAGATATGGATATAGTTAAAATACAGCGTTTATATATTCAGTGTTTAATACTTGTAATAGATAAAGCTTGAATGGTAGGTTGTGGTTCTTATATTGTAGGACTTTACTTTTAAGGATAAAGAATTTCACTGTAATTCACTATGCATTAGTTGGCCCTTTAAAATTTATGAGCTGGGGAATGACATGGTCAGAGTTATGTTAAGATGAGTGACTTTGAAGCAGGTAAGATGGATTGGAAAGCTGTTAGAAGATGATTGCTGGAGACTAGTTAGGAGCTAATGTTGGTCTGTACTAGGTTTGGTATTGGGAATAGAAAGGAAATCATGTAGGTAGAATCTATAGATTTGGCAGTTCATGGGAGGAGGGAAAGAGGGGTTACCCTGATATTGATAGTCTGGATTATTAGAAAAAATTTTCCCCTCTCATCCATTCATTTAGCATTTATTGAGCATGGAGTTATTTTTTAACAGAGCAAGGAATTCAACAGGAGGAGAAACAAATTTTAGAGTCTGGATAATATATTGGATATCAAACATATTAAACTTGTGCTGACAAGGTAGCTTCTAGAAAGTATTTCAAAATTTGGTTCTAGAATTCAAGAAAGTTTGAAGCTAGAGATAGAGAGTTAGCATCCTATTGATGGTACTAAAACTCATCTACTAATACATAGGGAAAACCAAAGTGCTATGTCCTCAAGTGCCACATTCATAAATCAAGTAATATTAGCCTATTTGGGGATTTCTGTGTAATCAGATTTGCCCAGAGTCCTTTTCATGGTTTATTGTTACTTCTTATGTATAGTTTATATTTTATATATCAAAACAGTACAATCACAAGTGTGTAGTTAAGGATTAATGTATGTAGGCAGTTTACCATAAAACTCTTATGTGTTTACTGTAAAGAAATATCATTTCATTTCAACTTTATATGTTGTATAGCCAATAGAAAAGATCATTTGGAGCTAATGAATATATAATATTCACAAGGTGGATGGATTACTTGAGTCTTGGAGTTGGAGACCAGCCTGGGCAATATGGAAACCTCGTCTCTACAGAAAATACAAAAATTAGCCAGGTGTGGTGGTGTATGCCTGTGGTTCCAGCTACTCGGGAGGCTGAGGCGGGAGGATCGCTTGAGCCTGGGAGGCAGAGGTTGCAGGGAGGCAGAGGTTGCAGTGAGCCAGGATCACTCCATTACACTCCAGCCCAGATGACAGAGAGAGATCCCATCTCAAAAAAAAAATATATATATATATAATTTTTCACTAAAACCTTTTAGAAGTTGATAGAATTTTCACACTGCATTGTATGATGCTATTTTCATAATTTTACATGCTTCATTTCTTAGTTGAAAAACTTGTTTCTGTGCTAAATTTATCAGTGGATATCATCATTAGTGTTAAGTAGGTGAAGCCTGATACAAATTATGCCCCTTTCTTTTTTAAAAAAAAAGTAAACAGGTTAAAATACCACTGGCATATTGTTCACATTTCATCAGCATCTTCATCTGTGACATAAGATGGTATTAGTACAAACAGTGGAATGAAGAAGTTGACATTTATGATTAGTGAACGAAAGGTATCAAATATAAAAAAAATTCTGACTTGAAACACATTGCAATTTTCATTGTGGTGTTACAGGTTATTGGATTTTTCCTCCCTCTTTTTGGTGTATATACTTGGAAGGACGCATCTGTCACAGGAAAATTTTTGTGAAGCACTTATCTTCTGACTTGCCCATGAATTCCATGTTTTAAGCAGTCAAGGCAAACAGTGTGCTTCTCAAAGTTTAGCACGCGTAACAGTTGCTTGGAGAGCTTGGTGAAACACAGATTCTGGAGTCCTCCCTCTGAAGATTTGAGGTGAGGCCCAAGAATTGATATTTGTAACAAGCTCTCAGATGATGCTGATGCTGCAGTTCTGAGGACCACATTTTGAGTAGCACTGAGGTGACACATTGTGACAGTCACTCTGGAATTAGTAATTTAGAAAGCACTTAGATTTAATATGTAGAGAGAATTTAAAATCAAAATAAAATATTTCATATTGGACAGCCCATTGCCATAAAATCTCAGCTGATGAGAATTAAGATTTCATAACTGAAGTGTTACTTATCCATGAAATAGTCATTTAGAAAACAGATAACACATACCAATCCTGATGAAATATTATATCATTTCCTGTATATCTTTTGTAGTACCATGAATGATCCTCTATTTTTGTATCAAGAAAGTTTCTTAATCTATTTTTGTGTTAGTTTTTCTTATTCTCAATGAATGATATGGTAATTTAAAGAAGAATTTAAGTTTATGTCATTGAAAATTTTCCCAAAAATTTGAGGAAATTGCTTAGATCATAGAGTTATATAGGTGTGAATTCATTTCAGAGTAATAAAATAGCACTTACTGAAATTTTGGAAATAGATGTCTTTGTATAATAAAGAATCACACAGATACTATCAGTCTCAGTATCTTTAATATTGTGACATTTATGGTATTTTAGTTTTGGATGCATTTTGGCTTTCTACTCAACAATGCTTAGCCTTTTAATATGTTTTGAAGTTATTAGAGTTGGCAAATATGCTTGAAAGTAGTAAAACAATTTCCATAAACTAGTGTGTAATTCAAGCTTTTCACTAATTCATGTTAGTTTTTCCATTAATTTTCTGTTTTTTTGTTGTACTTGTTTTTCTATTAATGGAAGAAATTCCTTATTTTTCCTTTATGGCTTAGAAAGATTTGCTAAATTCCTTTTTTAAAATTTAGACATGTCTGAAGATGTTTTTCTGTTGATTTTGTCAACATAAAATGAAAAATGCACAGATCTTAAGTGTTAAGTTTGGTGAGTTTGATATCATGTAAACACCACCCCAAATAAGATATATAGCGCATTTCTGTGCCTCCAGCAAGTTCCCTCATGCCCCTCTTTCTTAATTTCCACTACCTGTTCTCACCTGGAAACCAACTTTTTGGTTTCTATCGCCACAGATTAAATGTACCTAAATTGGGATTTCATGTTCATGTAATCATACAGTATGTACTTTTTGTTCTTGCTTCTTTTACTTAACATATATTTTAGATATTCATTTATGTTACTGAGTGTGTCATAATTTGTTCTTTTTTAATTGTTGAGGAATATTTCTCTTCTATGGATTTAAATAAAATGTATTTACCTATTCTGCAGTTGATAGACATTTATGGTTCCAGTGTTTTAATAAGACTGTTATGAATAAGACTGTTAATCTATTCTTCTATGAATCTTTTCGTGGATGTGTGATTTTCATTTTTATTGATCATGGAGTAGATGTATGTGTAACTTTATAAGCAATTGCCAAATTGTTTCCTGTCAGCAGTATATGAGAATTCTGGTTATTTCATATCTTATCAACACTTGGTGTTACCAGTATTTTTTTTTCTTTTTCTTTTTTTTTTTTTTTTTGAAACAGAGGCTTGCTGTGTCACTCAGGCTGGAGTGCAATGGCATCATCTCTGCTCACTGCAACCTCTACCTCCCCAGTTCAAGCAATTCTTGTGCCTCGCCTCCTGGGTAGCTGGGACTACTGGTGTGTGCCACCACACCTGGCTAATTATTGTATTTTTAGTAAAGACTGGGTTTCACCATGTTAGTCAGGCTAGTCTCAAACTCCTGACCTCAGGTGATCTGCCCACCTTGGCCTCCCAAAGTGCTGGGATTACAGGCATGAGCCACCACCACACCGAGCCAGTCATTTTTATTTTAGCCATTCTTTCAGGTATGTAGTAATATCTCATTGTGATTTTAATTTGCATTTTCCTAATAACTAATAAAAAAGTTTGTTATTTCCTAATAACTAATAAAAAAGTTCATGTGCACATTGTTCATCAGTTTTCTTTGAAAAAGTATCTGTTCAATTTTATTCATCTGGTTTTTAATTAGTTTTGTCTTTTTATCATTGATTTATAGGTTTTATTCATGTATTCTGATACAAGTCCTTTGTTAGAAATATATGCAGCCAGTATTTTCTCTCAGTCTGTGGCTTGTTTATTCATTTTCTTAGTGGTATCTTTGATGAGCAGAAGGTTTTAAAATTCGATGAAGTTCAGTTTATCAATTTTGTATTACACAGTTTATGCTTTTTATTTTCTGTCAAAGCACTCTGTGCCTACCCTAAGAGGCAAAGATATTCTCTTGTTGCCTTTATGGATTACTTTTATGTGTATGATTCATTCTGAATTAATTTTGGCTTATGGAATTAGAGGGATTGAGGTTATTTTTTCCCCCACAGGGATATCCAGTTGTTTCGAAACAATTTGTTATATACTTACCTTTCCTCATTGAATTGCTGTGGCAGCTTTGTTGAAAGCTTTGTTGAAAGTCAGTTGACCATATATGTATGGTCTGTTTCTAGGCTATCTTTATGCTAGTACTACAGTCTTGATTACTGCTGAAATTTTGATAGGGATTGTATTAATATATCAGTTTGTCCATTTTCCCTAAACTGATATATGAATTAATGCTTTAGATTACATCTGTCTTTTATTTGATAGGTGAATGAATGAAGTGGGACTAGCTTTGGGCTTTCAAGAGTAGGAAGGTTTTTGGCTAGTGGGGATTAAAATAAATTAAGGGCAAGAAATAAAATAAGACTTGGCAACAGAAGGAAAATGACTGTGGTCTTTTAGGATCATAATGAGTCTACCTCCCACAGGATAGCTCAGATTTAGAAATAGTAGGAACAAAATTAACGTAGACTTTGAGATCAGAAAGTCTTTAAACCTAGGATTAGGGGCTTGTTCTCCCATTGGCAATAGAGAAAAATACCATATTTTTAAGAATGTGTGTAATGACACCATTTTATGAGTAGCCCTTGTAATTGAAACTTCTTCTTAAAACATTCTAGTGTCTTGCATTCCAATTTTAAATCATAAATATATTTGGACTGAGTTTTAATTTCTCATAGCAGTAAAAACAAACTGTCAGAAACTTGGGTGGTTTCAAATATTTATTCTTTTATAGTTCTGGAGAAGTCCAAAATAATTATAACTGGGCTGAGTTCAAAGTGTTGGCAGCACTGCACTCCCTCCGGAGGATCTGGTGGAGAATCCATTGCTTGTCTTTTCCAGCTTCTGAAGGCGCAGGCATTCCTTGGCTTGTGGCCACTTTACTCCAGTCTTCAACGGCGCATTTCAGATCTCTCTCTCTCCACTGTCTTCACATCACCTTCTCTTCTGTGTGTCAGCTCTTTCTCTGCCTCTTTCTTCTAAGAACACTTCGAATACATTTAGGGCCCAACCAGATAATCCAGCAAAATCTTCCCATTTCATGAACTACAACGTAATCATATCTGTGAACTCCCTTTTTCCAAATAAAGTAACATTTACAGGTACCAGATATTGGGACTTTATATATTTGGGGGCCATTATCAGCCTACCACAGACAGTTACTCCTTTTCTTAGACCTTCACTTTGCTCTGAAAGTTGCTGTCAAAACACATTGGACCAAGGCTTTAAGCATCCCAAATGATTACTTATTTTCTTGCTATAAGTGTCATTTTTTATTGGAATGTACCCATTAAATAAATGTCATGGAATCTGAATAAACTTAAAGCCTCAGATGGCAAGTGCCTTATTTCAATTAATAATCAGGAAAATACCAAATTAGGGAAAGAGATTGAATTGTACTTTGACTATCATAGAACTGATTTGTGACTCATAATAAAATTTAGTAATATTTTTTAGTTTAGGGCAGCCAGGAAATAATTCCTGGTTTTATAGGGCTTTCTGGGTCAGATTGGTGCATGAGCAGGCCTAACCTCTTCTATTCATTGTACCAAGCAGACTTCCTATATTGGCCCATGAGAAATTACCTACCTTTTGATCTTTACTCCTACTTTATAGATACAAATTTAGAACAAGTTCTCCAGGGCCTTAATGCTTGTGACATACTGAATTAAGAGTTTTCCCAGGTAAATGTATCATAAATGTATCCTGGCATATTTGAATATGTTACATATAATAACATTTAGTTATACTAAGCTTGTTAGACAATTCTTAGTGTAGTGTTAGAGGAATGGGTCAGCTAGAGAACTTTAATGCAGCCAACTCCACTTTGGCTTAGGGATATTGCTTTAATATCCCAACTTTAGAGATTGCCAAAACCTCAGTATAGAAATAACTTTTATGAGCATCATTTGATAAATCATGGGCAAAGAAGATGAAACAGTAAAGCCTTAGTTTCCTTTTCTCCAGTACTTATATTAGTTTAAATATCTAAATGTTGATAACTGATAGATTTAATAGGAAGGGAGGTAGTTTGCCAAAGGGAAAATGGAAGCCTAATCCTCATTGTTTGCCTTAGAATCTTTCTCCCAGCCTGTATGATGTTTACCAGGTTCCTCTGTGTAACCAAATACCAGAATAGTGTTTGCTGTTCTAGAGAGGATCTTCAGCAGTGTGAAGAAGTTCATCATGAAAATGAATCTATTTTTAAAATAGTCTGTGATTTAATTAAAACTTACATACTTTACAAATTCTAGATTGAGAATTGAAGTCATTTCGCTTCATGGTATTTGACACAATTTTCTGAGTGACTTTAGCCTTCGCAATTTAGATAATAAATGACATGATACTTGGAATTTTTTTTATGCTCCTGCTAATGTCTGTAAGGCAGTCAGTGAAATAATTTAAATGATTGTACCATTAATTGAGGAATGTATGAACCAACCACACTGATGAGTCATGAAATGTGCATATGGTTATTTGCCTGTTTTATTGTAAAAACTTGGAAAAAAGAGTAAGAAATTAAGAAAAAAAAACTATTCTACATTAAAAGGGCATTCCTAAGTTTACTTTTTGAAATTAAAATATAAAACTGTCAAAGTAATTATTGGATAAATACTATCTTTTTTTTTTTTTTTTTGAGACGGAGTCTTGCTCTGTCACCCAGGCTGGAGTGCAGTGGTGCAATCTCGGCTCACTGCAAGCTCTGCCTCCCGGGTTCACACCATTCTCCTGCCTCAGCCTCCTGAGTAGCTGGGATTACAGGCGCCCACCACCACACCTGGCCAATATTTTTGTACTTTTTAGTAGAGACAGGGTTTCACCGTGTTAGCCAGGATGGTCTCGATCTCCTGACCTCGTGATCTGCCCGCCTTAGCCTCCCTAAGTGCTGGGATTACAGGTGTGAGCCACTGCACCCGGCCATAAATACTATCTTTTAATGATAGATTCATTTTCATGATGAGCTTCTCCACACTGCTAAGGATCCTCTCTAGCACAGCAAATGATATTCTGATATTTGGTTACACAGAAGAACCTGGTAAGCATCATACAGGCTGGGAGTTCCTTATTTACTTGAGAGTAGGAAAATTTACATATCTGAATATGTGCTATTGTTACCCCCAGATTGTTTCACTGAAATGTCTCTAAATTTAGATAATCTTTTCACATTTGTTGAGAGATTGCTGAAAAGCAAATGACATATTGATCCTTTCAGAACTGTTAGATAAAAAGAGAAGGGAGAATCACAGAGAACATAGAAGAAAAGGAAGGAAGGAGATAGGAGAATTGATAATAGAAGTGATCCTTACTGGATAACTATTTAGTGAGCTACATGTACATGAGCATTTAAGAATTTATGAACTGGCATAAAACTTCTGGTTTTGACCCAGTAGTATAAATAAATTACTGCATATTGAAAACAAAAATGTTTAGACTTTTTAGAAAATTCACATAAGATTCTTTAATGAATTAATTTACATCCAAATGTTTGAATTCTTTAAAGTTATTTCTTACAAATCTGGCCTAGAATAACCAGTTTTTAATAAAAATGTATGCTTGGGGATTTATAACTTTATAATCTTCAGGGCTGGGGAAGAAGATGAAAGTTGACATGTTTATAATTAGATATATTTTTATTTAAAATTACGATTGTATAATTTCATAAGGCAGACCTACTGGTCCATTTTATAATGCTATCTATAGACAAGCACATTGTATAAGGAAAGCTTCATACTCTGCCTAATTTGTGCTCTTCCTGTTTCATGTCCTGCTTTTCTGCACATACCTATTTCTATTTGTGTTAGTCATCCTCTCTAGGTAAATTGTCTATGAGACCAAGGATTCCATGAACAAATTATCCAGAAAATGCTGTCTTTGCACGTTGTGACAGATCATGTCACTGGTGGATTTATAGCTAGTCCAGTGGTCTAATTAACCTGGCAGTTGTCTCCTGTGCCCAACACTGTTGCCTCATTGCCTTGGCATTTAGTTTTCATCTTCTCATTACCTTCTTAACTAAAGCTCAGATTTACACTTTTTTTAAATCTAACCCCACTCAGCTCTCTCTGCTCACCCCCCGCACCCTTCTTTTTGATTGGCAGTATCATCCAGATAAACAAAGTACAGATGTACCAGCAGGAACAGTGGAGGAATGTGTACAGAAGTTCATCGAAATTGATCAAGCATGGAAAATTCTAGGAAATGAAGAGACAAAAAGAGAGTATGACCTGCAGCGGTGTGGTAGGTACTTGTGTTGAGGAGCCACAGCACATTGGCAACTCTTAGAAGCACACTCTGCAGCCATTCCTGGGGAACATTTTCCAGCATTTGCACCAAGTGTTATTGTTGCCTTTATTCCTCCCCTCCATCACTGTTTTTAATTATGCCCTATTCTTAGCAGTGACCATTGTGTATCCATTGAGAAGTTAACAAAACTACTAGGATGTGGCTTCTTGTGAAGCCTTGAAAGCTACTTTTTATAACATTTGAAAAATGTTTAATTACACATTACTAATTAATATGCTTTATACGTTTAAAAATTTTTATTAAAATAAATATGTATGGATTAACATTTTAATTATAGTACTTTTAAGACTATACAGTATAAATGACAATCCAAATGAAGATACTATATATAAGATGACATCATAAAGCACTCTGCTGTCTTTGAGCTCATTTTAGGCTGGGTTTCATGATTATCTTCAGGATAAACTATTCCTTATGATTGGTATAAATGATATTTTAGGAATGCACATTACCTAAGCAATTTTAAAAGTCATTTCTTTTATGCTTTTTAGAAAATAGCTTCTTAAAACAGTGACAAGCTGTTATGAGAAAGAAAGAGAAATGTAGGTCAGGTTTGTCACACATGGACTGCAGTTACACGAAGTGATAGGCTGTCTTTCAGCACTGGCCTAGGGACAGGAGTCCCTCAGCCTTGTGTTTGAACCTTCAATATGCACCCCACATGCTAATGGGAGGAGTCAATAATCAGTTACAGCCTGTGGGGAAAATACTCAATTGCTCTCTCCAATAGCACATCAGGCTCAGCATTGACTAGGATGTGTTGATAAAAGCTATCTCGTAGTCACTTATTGAATCCCCTCCCATGCCTTACAGTGGCACACCATCAGACCTCACAAAATGATTTTGAGGCTTTGTTAGTACTAAGGTTATGAAAATTTGATTTGAGAAGCAAGCCTTTATTTTTAAAACACAGCATTATAAGATGAAGCCAGTGACATTTGCAAGACATCCCTATTTATTTTCAGAGGGATTTCTACCAACAAAATTAAGTGTTTCTTATAGGCTATGTGTGATACTTTGTGTGGAAAGACTTGAACTGTTTATGTACTGGAGTATTTGTTTATAAGAGTGACTTATTTATAGTACTAATCAGCTCAAAGGCTTTACTACTTTTAAAAAGATTGATGAGCTTATTTTTTTCTTAAATATTAAGAACCTGATGAGTGTACCTTTGCAAATAATTTGGATTAATTTTCAAAAATGGCTTGAATATTGGGTTCTGCTTTTGCTGGGTGCATAATGAGCATCTGTCTAATGTATTTATTTTTTAAACATGTTTGTACTTCTTGCAAAAGAATGTAGAAGTGGCTTCGTTTGATGATAAGTTCTACCCATAGGTGTATCTTTTTAACCTTGGTTCACATAATTTCTATGAAAGAATTGAAACTAATGCACATGAATGTGTTGTGTGTTAGAAGAAATCTACATTCCTAAAGCCACTACACTCTACTGAAGATAATGATTCTTTCAGGTGTTTTTGCACATCTTTACTAGTCTCTACTATATAGGATGCCAGTTTGCTTGAGATAAGAATAATTCACACAACATTGTACCCTAAAGAGTATAGGGTATATACTTTCAATGTCGCTCTACATTTTTGCCACTCCACAGACTGTGTACTATTAAGAACATATTAGTGAAGTTGACTAGAAGCCTGCTCTCTAAAGAGGTAGGGAGGGGTCAGGAATCATAAAAATATTTTCTCAAGAAGCTACAGGGTGGGGTAGGCCAGAAACCGAAAGAAATGGGAAACCAGGTTAAAAGTTAGCATAGAATTGCATGAAGAAAGATTTGAGAGATGTCAGAAGACAAATAATCAACATATTCATGCCTTTTTCATTGTCTTTGAAAGGTCCTTGGAACTGCGGATTTCTTTTGAGCTTCGAGTCCTACTTTTAAGCTCTTAATGGAAGCACCTGTGGCCTACTGTGGCACAGGGTACTCCTGTAGGTCATAGGTGAAGTCACAATGAAGTTTAGACAAAGTAAATACTGTGAGAGTTGGACCTGATTCATGATTCAGATAAATAGTTTGGAATTTATACAATATCAGTTTGCTCTGCGAGTTTTTCAGGCAGCATATTACTGAATTTAGCTGTTCTAGAAGGACAGCTTTTCATGACACTTTAGTACCTCAGATTTAAGTACTGAGTATTGCCTCTTTTACCAGAGGCTCCAAATACTGAGACTACTTTGTTTCAATTTTAAATGGAGATTGACCTACTGTTCAGGTAAGAAGAGTATCCAAATATAACTTGCTATTTTTAAGCCTTTCATACCAGAGCTATTTTTCAAAACTCTTACAATAAACCTACTTTCATATTGTTATTTCTTTTGAATACCGTTATTAATTTTTTCTTCTTGACTCAGCTTCAGTAAAATGGCTCCTCAAAAAAAAGGAAATGAACTTGAACTTCTCTAAAAGTGAGGATTTAGATTTGCTAGAAGGAAAACCTTTGAGAGTAATAATTTGTTAAAGACCAGGATAGGTTACCAAGAGAGAGAGAGTTTGTTATAACCAGGTCAAAGCACTCTTTTTTTCTGGGTCACCCCTTGGGGACATGGAAATAGCTTTGTTATACGGAACTCTTTTTACATGTGGTGATAGTTCATTGTAAACCTTTCTTTTCATGGAGGTGTGCTTTAAATATGTTTGTTTCCTGCCCACCATTAACTTGCAGTATGAAATGAAATTGAGCTCTGTAATACTTGGGAAGGAGGTAGGAAATGCTTTGGCTGGTCTTGAGTGCTTTCTCGTGTTTCATAGCTCCATATTGGTGCTCTGTCTTAAGGAAAGCCTCATCAATATTGCCCACAGCCATATATTTATCTAAAAGATAATTTAAAGGGATACTTGACATCCATATTTCTTTGCTTCTCAAAAGAAATGATCATATGTGTTCTTTCCAATAAAGAAGAAGTAATACTTCAGGGCAGATAACCCAAAGTATTGCACGTATGTTTTTTTCTCCCTCATTCCTACTTCTATATGCTTAGTTGACATTTTAGAGCAATGTTGGCCAGGCTGAAGAAAAGTAAATTTAAGAAAAGAATGAGTAGTAATTAGTTCCCAGAGATTATACATTTTGAAAGCAATGTTAACTGTGAATTTAATCAATTAGTTCTAGTTGGCATATTTACCTTATTGTTTCTGAGGATGCCTCCAAAGTCTGCTTCCAGTGTTCCCCTGAAAGGCATGTAGTTATTCAAGATTAGACTTTGCATTTCAATTTTAAATGGAGATTGACCTACTGTTTAGGTAGCACTTTGGAAAACCCTTTCAGGATTTATAAAATGTTCACATGAATAATACCTGTTGAGTAGATTTTGTTGCCTTTATAAATCTTGTGGGGAGTTGTCCTTATATATTAAGCACATTAAAAACACATCAGAAGTTTATCATGGGAAAATAATAGTTGTCATGATTCAATAGCTTTGTAATGTGAAAGTCACAGATCTCTGATGTCTTAGTGGCTCTATAGAGTGACACAGCTTATGAGTTAAATACTTCTCTGTGATCTGAAGAGTAGCAAACCTTGAAATACATTTAATCAGATTAAATAATGTTTAAAAGAATAGATTGTGTTTGGAATCCTTGCTGATACATTATTTTATATTAAGATATATCTTAGCTACTCTGTTAGTGAATTATTTTGGTAAGGTGGAACCTTCACTCTGCATAATTGGATACCCAAAACAGCGTGGCTCAGAGGAGTTTGGGCCAGATACTGTAAAGTGAGTGTGCCTTTGCTCAAAGCTAATCAGCCACTCTGCTTAGGTAGATACAAAAGGTCATTTCTGGTTTGTATTACACAATTTATTCCATCCCTTTATTAGAATAAATATTTGGGAAGATAAGCAAATAAATGGAAGCAAATAAATGGAATGAAAGATAAGCAAATCTTAAAACAAATGAGGAACATACCTTAAAACCCCACCAACATGTGTCAGATAAATCAACATGTAATTTCTTAAACTCAAAATAAGAATCCTTCCTGAAAAGCAAGGTAATGTTATAGAAACTCCATAAGAGGGAAATATGTAGATAATATAAATTTTGGTTAACTGTTAGGAATAATAACTTAAGGCCAGTAGTTATTTGTGTAATTATGTCCTAAAGCTGACCCTTACAAAATACTTGAATTAGTGAGATTAGGGTGCATTTATGGTCATAATATTTCCATTTGATTTTAGGAATTTCAAAATTAGTTGTAAAAATCTGCTTCAGGTAAAACTTGGAAGATAAGCATCACGGGGGTATGTTTTTTTGGTGACCGTTTCTGAGAAAAGTTAAGTATGTGAAATGATGCAGAAAATTCATCTTGACAGTTGGGGACTGGCTTTATCTTGAGTGGGAGAAGACAGTATAGATAAAACTTTCTGTGCAGGTTCCCTCGCCCCAACTTACTTGTTGCAAGATGACTACTCACATTACTTGCTACTTTTACTTGAATGCAAATAACTGTTTGTGCAAGGAAAATGTATTTTAGGATCATTTCTCATTGGTTTTGAGTAAACATTTGGCTACTTTCAAATAATGCTATAGAAACCTATGGGCAAGATTACAGTTATAATTCTGGGACACTTGAACAGATTTGGGAGTTCTGATTGAATAATGGAGAAGTCTAAGATTTTAGGAAGTTTTTGTTTCCAACTTTAACCGCTCTCCCAACTTTCCACTTGGTTACTTGACCCAATTGAAATCAGTGGGTCCAAAATCAAGACTGACCGAGTCACCTTTCTTATTTTTTCTTCAACCTTGGTTTCATATTACACTCTGCTTACTTCTACTTTGCTCCATTTACAGTCAATGAATCAGAAATGCCAGTTGACATTTGTTCTTTTTTAATGTTGTTTCCCCTGTGTGAGCTTTTATTCTCACAGCTACCACAGTAGTCCATCCCTAGATTATAAAACATACCCAGATTATTTCCATAGCCACTAATTGGCCTTCCATTCTCTATTGCTGCCTTCTCCCACAGTACTTTACATTTTGATTGATCTAGCAGCTTTCTTTATTCTCATGCTTCTATTTAAGAACATTTATAACTCTATACCCTCCCAAAATAACACCTACCCATTCACCTGGAATTTAAATGGGACAGAAGCTTTTAAGCTTGTCCCTGCTACTTTTTCCAACTTATTACCTATTTCAAACCTAATGTGAATTTTATCCCCTGGCCCATTTAGAGGCTCCCAGACACACATCTGTTTATACTGCTTGTTATTAATCAGAACCACCCTCCTGTTCTGATTCTTATTCTTTGTTCAAGGTTCAACTTAGGTCCTTCCATCTCCCCTACCCCCAACTTCCCACCACCCACCACAGCCTTGTGGTGTTCTAATCCATCATAATTTATGCTCTCTGAACTAAAGCCACAGAATTATTTTGAACTTTTTTTCATCTGGTTCCTATCATTTGGTTCTATGTTTGATATTTTGGGAGGACTGAATAATTAAATAGACTATGACTTTGATAACAATGGGTCCATTTTTTGGGGACCTACAATAGCAGAGTACATCAGACTTCAACACTTATAAATCCGAAGTCAAGAGTTGCTGCCTTCCTACACTGTGGTACTTGAGGTATTTTTCTCCTACTAATAATGGATTGGTTTTTAGTCATTTTCTTATGGTCTGGTATAGATAGCTCAACACAGTGAGGGGTAACAGCAGTTTAAAAATAACTGTGATTTTTATTAAGCACTAGAACTGTGGTAGTTCTTTTAAACATTGTTTAACAACCTGTGAGGAAGATATTAATACCTGTTTTTCAGAGAATATCTGTTTTTCAGGTTTAGTAATTTGACTAAGGTCACGTAAAGTAGTTGATCGGGGGGGCGGAATTCAAAGACATTTTTTCTCAATCACTATTTTGTATGAGTTGTGTGCAATCTACTATTTGTAGTTCCAGATAGTCATGTACGAGGGATATTTGAGGGTCAGAATAAGATACCAGGCCTACTTCTGCTGCTCTTTTACCTGTTTTGCAGTGAAGTGGAAGGAAATCAGTTTGTGGGTTTCATTTGGTACCTTCAGTGAGCACTGACTGGGTTTACCTACAGTTTATAAAAGCTCCACAGTTATTCAAGTTCATAATCAGGTTCCAAGTTTGTAGTTTTTCTTCAGTGTGGAAAGCCTTGTAATAATGACTCTTCAGTTTCATCTGGGAAAGGATTATAGGGTTTATGACTTAAAGAACAGGCTTCCAATTAAATGTAGCCTGTTTCTCAATCTCTTATCAAGGTAGAGAATTTTTCAAGAGCAGAGGCATGTTAAAGACAAGGAAACTGATTATGTTCAAGTTACTTCCTACATAAAAAATTTAATTGTGTATAGTGAAGTGTTCTTTAAGAATGAGGTGATGGTTTAAAATTAAATTACTTGGTTTTAAGAGAGCAAGATACTGAATTAGACCTAAAGGAAAAACTGTTGTTTATTTTTAACTTACACACCAGTGTCTTTAAGTTTGAAATAAACTTTAAACATTTGAAATGACATAAACATAAACACAGTGGACTAATTGCTAAATGAGAGCATCGTGGGGATATGATGATCATGTGAATAACATGGCATTGCTGCACATGAATATTATGGACAGAGCTGCAGGTGGACTTGATCTTTTGGCCAGTATGGGGTTGAATGAGACTTCAAAATATCTTGGCCATAATGAATAAAGTTAAATTCCTCTCCCCTGTAGCTTTTCGTTGCTGTTATTTATTTTTTATTTTTACTTTATTTTTTAAATTGTAACTACAGATAGGTTTCCTAGGATTAGGATGTGTAATTATTTAGGCATGAAACAAAGAGTTGTTTTAGAAATTTTACTATCATTAGGAGGAAGCTTAAAAAGACAGGAATTCCATTGTCTTGTAAGAAGTAAGAAATATTTATTGATTCCCAAATGGAGCTGAAAAAAAACCTTTCCTCTTTTAGAAAGTTGTGAATGACCCAGCGAGAGCTCTAGTAAGCTTTACTGAACCAAGCTGCTAATAGTTATTTAATGTTATTCTTCAGTGTGAAAGAATCTCCTTAGATTTTCCTTTTAATCTCTTTGAATTGCAGGCTCATAAACCTCTCTGATGAGTCCTGCCAGTGTTTTCTTAGATCCCACTGTTGAGACAATGGAGCTACAGAATTCTTTCACCTCTTGTTGTCAGACAAATCCAATAGAACACAAGGTCAGAAGGGCCTATACTTCTAAAGGTTGAAAGATTCTTTTTCAAGTAAGCACATACATTATTTGATTTTAACATTATATTTCTCAAGAACCTCTCTTTGTAATGTACTGACTTCTTTATGTAAATAGATTTGGAAGTTTTTCTTGTTTCCATATTTGGCTAAGCTTGTGAGCACAGCACAGGGTATGAACAGACCTTAATGTTCCTAGATACCTTAGAAAAAGTTGAACCCATTTACTTCAAAAGAATCAGGAATCATTTAGTATCATTGGACTCACTATAAGAGTACACCACATGCCAGACAATGCTTTTTATTTCCAAATGGCTGTATTTTGTTTCAAAATGCTTACTACCATTCTATATCAAAAATTCCAGATTTAATATCTTGGATCTGTTCATTTAATTAAATCACTCTCTAAATCAGTTTATGTTTTCTCAACCCTTTTAGTAGTGTCATGTTAACAGGGGAACTTTAGGAGATAGGATTTACTTTTCTAGATACCTATGAAAATGTTTTATTACAAGAGAAAAATATGTAATACTACAAAAGAAAACTAACTTATCTGTTTTGAAAATGCTATGCCTGATTAGTAGACAATGATTAAAGCTAATTACAGGGTTCCTATAAGTTACTTTAGAGGATGGGGAAGAATTAAGTTTTTTAATTATAACCACAATGGTGGACAAGCAGAGATCATTGTTTAAAAAGAAAAAAAAAAACATTGATTTGTTTGTGCTCCTTCTTTGTAATTGTAGTGGGGTTTGAGGAGAGGGAATTTGCTGTTGCCCCATCCTTGGACACCTGCCTCTCAACAAAGGATCTTGGTCACCCCCCACCGCCCACATTTAGATTCACCTTTTACTTGTGTGTACCATGTCTGCTCATTATACAGTTCTCCAGGGATCCAATTTTCCCAAGTTAATCACCCCTAGCCTTTTTCAGAAATTGTTAGATTACCATCCTTTCAAAGAATATACACTTTCTTGAGTTTCTTCTTTCTCCTTTTATTTTCTTATTTCTATTTAAAAATGTAGCCACTTAAGAGTCTCAACATACTACCTTTAAAACTTTAAAAAATTTAATCCATACAGAGAAGTGCATAAATCTAAGTGTATAGCTTGATGGATTTTCACAGTAAACACACCCATTTAACCAGAAAGCCTCTGGTTTTTTGTTTTCAAGACGGAGTCTCGCTCTGTCACCCAGGCTGGAGTGCAATGGTGCGATCTCGACTCACTGCAACCTCTGCCTCCTGGGTTCAAGCAATTCTTGTCTCAGCCTCCCTATTAGCTAGGACTACAGGCGCACACCACCACACCTGACTAATTTTTGTATTTTTAGTAGAGATGGGGTTTCACCATATTGGTCAGGCTGGTCTCGAACTTCTGATCTCAGGTGATCCACCCGCCTCAGCCTCCCAGAGTGCTGGGATTACAGGTGTGAGTCACAGTGCCTGACCTGGAAAGCCTCTTATGACTTCTTCCAGTTACCACTAACTTCTCATTTCCCCCACCATCATAGGGTAGTTTTGCCAGTTACATTTTGTGTTAACGGGTAATCATACAGTGTGTTATATTTTTTGTCAGATACTGGTTTTTTGAAACCAGAATCCCTACAGGAACCTGGACTGTTTGTGCCCATGGTACTGAATAATCAGGTCAACATACAGATGTTTAGACAGCCACAGAATATGAAAATGTTTTAATATAATCTTTGTAACTCTGACCTTGGGCAAGGTACTAAACATTTTTGTGTATTCTCTTTTCGTATTTACCATGAGATATGGTCTAACTAAGCTAATTTTTCAACCAAGAAATAGGTGGCTAAAGTTCCTATGCATAGAGATGAAGGAAACATAGTAATAAAACTGAAAAAGCCACTTTTTTGAGTAGGTAGAATAACAGAAAGGGTTGCACATGAAATAGTAACTATGTGAGAAGAATAATAGCTTCCCAGTAGATTGGCAGTTGTATTTGCAAGTCATTTCTAATTTACTATTTTTAAATAAAAAATGGCATCATGGATATATATGAATGGGTTGTCTTTTTGTACAATTCATATATTACAGGTGTTCAAGATAGGTTAGATTAAGAAAGCTGATTCATCTTGTCATTATTTCTCGTCTGATTTGCTTTGATTGATTTCAAAATTTCTTAAAATGTCTATAAGATACCCTGGAATACAGGTGACTTTGTTAGAAATTTATTATACCTGTTTTTACCCTAAATAGGATTTGTTAAGTGCCAATTATTACCCCCATTCCTCACATCTGAAACAGTGTTTAATCTCCCAATTCTAGCAAACAACCCTGGTCCTTCTGAGTAAGAAATGAAAATGTGATTAAGATTTTTGTCCCCACTCATGAAAATTTTAGAAGAATTTTTTAAAATTAGGAATATCTGAATAGCATATAGCCTACTGTACTTTACATAGAATGTGGAAATTAATTTGTTTTGTTCAGAAATTACTTAGCATACAGATAGATTCTGCATAAGCTATCCAGTAGACATACAGAGATGGAGGAACTATCTCTGACCACTAGGCAAGATCCTTATCTTTGGATTTTAGGGACAGTCTAATAGACTACTGGTACCCAGTAAATATGAAGTGGTATAATATCTGACATACTTTAATAGAAAACCATGGTGAGTTCACAATATTGTATAACCTTTTTATCTATTTTAAAATTATGTAACTCACTAATAAATTTTGAACAGGCAGTTACTAAATATAATTAAATTGAGGGCATTCATATCACAGAACAAACGGAAGCATTCTCAGCAAGTGAACAAGAGACTAGTGAGACAGCTAAAGAAAATTTTATTGGGGTGGGGAGTGGATTTTAGTAGGGGTTTTTTTGTTTGTTTTTCTATTTTCTTCTTTTTTTATTTACTTCTAGAAGAACAATACAAGCATACAGGAAATATAACATGCCTTTTAAAATAGACAAATGCTTCCCATCTTTGGTTGCCATCTTTGACCCAAAGAACACTTGTTTTAAGCAAGAGAGTAGATGCTCCTGTTACAAAGCTTAGGTGGAATTCCAGGCTTCCTTGGACCTTCCATCTGCAGCAAAAACTTTGGACCAGGAAACAGCAATGGAACATCAACACAATACATTTGTGTTGTGGGGTTACTGAAATACTGAAATAAATATTCTTTTAAGTTACTTAATCTCTTGCAAACAATCAAAAGTAAAATGATTAATAGCCTTTTACATTTGGATAGAGCATTATTTTTTAAAGCACTTTTAGTCTGATCTCATTTGATATGGAGAACACCTTTCTATTAGTCTGCCTCAGCTGCCATAACAAGACACCATAGACTAGGTGGCATAAACAAAATGTATTTCTCACAGTTCTGGAGGCTAACAAGTCCAAGATCAAGGTGCTGGTTGACTCGGTTTCTGATGAGGGCTCTTTTCCTGGCTTGCAGACAGTCTCCTTCTTGCTGTGCCTTCATATGCCCCTTCCTTTATGTGTGGGTGCATGTGGAAAGAGATCGCTCTCTAATCCCTTCCCTTTAAGGCCACCAGTCCTATTGGATTAGAACCCCACTTTTATGACTCCATTTAATGTTAATTACCTCCTAAAAGCCCTATGTCCAAGAACAGTCAAATTATGGGTTAGGGTTTCAACATATTAATTTGAGGGGGACACAATTCGGTCAACAGCAACCCTCCTGAAGCAGATAAGAAGAGATAACTGCTGTTTTAGAGATGAACAAACCAATACACCTAATGTTAGAAAGTTAGTAAAATATTATAACTAAGGTTCAGATAGTTATTTTTATCCAAGTCCACACTGCTTTGTTAGCTAGTTTATCTGACAAAAGACAAACAAACAAAAAACATTTCCCTACTGCTTACAAAATAGAAGTCACTAGTTGACTGCAAAGAATCATCAAAATTAACTTCATGCCTTTCCCTGTTGCATGGTTGTGAAAAATGGGATTGATTTTGACTTAAAATTTATAAGAAATGGTATGTTCTAGATTTTTCAGTCAGCTAAAGTCAGGTTACTTTAACACTGCTGTCAAAAGTACTAGTCTAAGTTTTTAAGTGCTAGGTAAGTTAGAATTGTAGTGACCAGGCTGGCGTTGCCTTTTTAGCATTCTTCAAGGTTACAATTAAAGTATCATGTTTTACAATTAAGTGTCATGTTTTATGTTTTACAGAAGATGATCTAAGAAATGTAGGACCAGTAGATGCTCAAGTGTATCTTGAAGAAATGTCTTGGAATGAAGGTTGGAATTTTTTTTTTCTCTTAACAACATTAAAAAAAAAAGGAATTTTCTATAAGGAAAAAAACTCATTGGATATTTGGAAATCTTAAAAAGAAATAATAGTGTGGCTTTCTATATATATGTGGTAAGTGTTTCTGTCTGGAGTATTTCTGTTTAATTCTAAACTTTATTTATTGACTGATGTCCTCCTATATGACTCATTTCCAGTTATTTTTATATTCTAATTAGATGTTAGGAACATAAAGTTTCATAAGAGTTTTTTGTTGTGTTTTTTACTTTAGTTTTTGCATTACTGTCTATGTAGTATTGTAGTATGGTTAAATAATGTCAAACAAGATAGTTTTTTTTTTTTCATTCTTTTTAATGTTGACAAGATGAATTCCTATTAGAATTTTTATTTTCCCTTTACATAAAATCATAACTGTCAGGACAGGGCTTTTAAGAGGCTTGATTTTTTTTTTTTTTAACTCTCACATACTGATTGTCTTGTAGGAAGAAAAGAATATCTGCCATTTCCCTTGATGCAACATGAAGTCATGTCTTTTTTGCTTTTCTGTTATTAAAATTTTAGAACTTAAATCCAATGTAGTTTCCCTGTTCTTCTGATGGTTCCTTGAATTGTTCTGGTTAGACATCATTACATTGGGAAACACCCTTTACTAAACAGAAGCCATGAGTACCATACTTACTTGTTTCCCTGGGCAAATGAAGAAAATCTTACTATTTCCTAGAATCTTTATATATGCTTAACCTTTTAACCTTATTGTTCAGCATGAGTACAAATTCCCCCCAGGTTTATAAAAATCTACTAATGAGTGTGGATAGGTAGAAGATAAAAACAGAGCCATCTGAAACCAAATTTGCTTTTTAAATGGAAAATTCTTAACTTAGTGCCCCTAAGACGTGGGTCACAAGCCATATTAACTTAGAAAGGGAATCGTGTCTTTGCCTCTGGGGCCATTCTGTCCCCAACCCCTCAAGTGAAATCCTAGAGTAGAAATTCAGTGAATAATTAGAAAAGTTGAGGTTTTGTGTAACTGGGGCTCTTAGTGGTGGTGACAGTCTCATCAGAGTAAACAGGAAGAAATACTGTGAAAACAATACACTAGTGACACAGACTTTTCACTGCTGGTTTGTGGAAGGGACACTCTAGAATATGTCATTTATCAGGGAGACTTGCCCAACTAAAAAAATATATATGCATACACATATACTTTTTATTTTTTGCCAAATACACAAACTTCAAGGAGACTAAATATGTTTTGAAAATATAGTTTGTCTCCTTATCTATTGGTATGTATATGTATGTTTGTATGTGTTTAATGTCTTAATAAATTAGTTCTTGCTATAGTCGATATGGGTGATATATTTTGTTTATGATAGTATGAAAATAGTGAAAACTGGTTTTTATAAATTTTTTTTTACCTTTTAAATATATAATGATATAATGTTAAGATCTTAATTTTAAATGAGAATACGGGCTGGGAGCCTGGAATCCCAGCACTTTGGGATGCTGAGTTTGGAGAATCGCAGAGGTCAGGAGTTTGAGACCAGCCTGGGCAACATAGGAAGACTCTGAGAACAGACTGTGAGAATAGGAAAAAAAAAAAAAAAAACAAACATAGCAAGACTGCATCTCTACAAGAAAGATTAGAAATATATTATATATATACTTTTAAAAAGAAAAGGAAGAAACAATATGGCTTAAGCATCTGTCCGGTCAATAAACACATGGACTTTCTGATACAAGTGAAAATGCTAACATATGGAAGGAATGTACTACAAAAAATCATCAAGCGTTATCATCAATGTGTTATTGCCCCTGGAACTCCCTAAAGTAAATTTGACAGTAAAGAAGATATAGAAGAATCCCATCCATAGTGAATACAGTTAATCTTAAAAGTATAGGACGCCCTTAGACACTTAGGTTTTTATAACTAAAGATGGAAATAATTCTTATATTAATGAGAGAAAATACTGAGCAAGAGCTACATGCAACCATTATTCTTGTAGAAATACTTAAAAATGAATCATGGAAGTTTTGAGCTAAATTTTTTTTCCAATTAAAAAGAGCAATTTTGGCAGATGAAATTAAATAAAAAGTGTGATCAACTAGGAAAGGAAAAATTTGTTTGAAGATCCCTTTAGGATCATTTTCAGAATAGCTATGGAAAGTGAAGATCCAGAACAGGAGAAAAGTTCATGAAACCCTACAGGATAGACATAGCCAAACTGTTGGTTGCCTGATCAAAGGGCAGTATGAAATGATGCATTTTATTATGCTTAAAAGGCATATGTGAGTTGTTCGGATATTGAAGCTAATCTTTACCCTTACAGTTAGTCTGTTATATGCCTTGGTCATTTTGTTGGCCTTCATTCAGAGTATTTAAAATGATGATTTCTGTAAAAGTTATCACCTGGTTAAAAGATTGATGGTATAATAATAATATAAGCAGAACTTTTACAAGATTTGAATTTTTATTGAGCATTAACATTTGGAGTCATCTATGAAAAAACTCCACAGTAGCCCATGGTGTCCTCTGTGTCATTTACCAAGAACATGTCAACTCAGATTGTTTTTCAGGGTTCACTGAGGTGGTAAAAAAACAAGGGGGTAGGGGGAGAGTTAGCTTAGGAAAATCAATGGTTAGAATATGTATCTTTTTAGACAATTTAATACTAAAAAAATTCACTTTCAGAACATGCTGTAGTACATAGATGTTGGCTTAGACAGGGAAGATGTTTGCATTTGGAATTCAAGATTAAATTATTTTTCTGTATGGAGAACAAAGGCATTGTGGTAAAGAATAAAAAGCTGGATTAGGTGAATGAATTCATTTTCTTTACTGATTAAAAAAAAAAAACACATAAAGTTAGCTTATTTAATTGCCAGTTTTTCCAAGGCTGAACTTGATAAGAGAGCAGGTACAAGGCAGTGGAATTTTTCTTTTTTCAACTACATATGATGCGATCTAAGTATTAATCAAATTTGATAATTGAATGAAGATATTTGATTGTATGAAATCATGAGTCCTTTGAGACTTATTTATGTAATAATCAATTATGATGGTGGTGAAATAATGTGATTGATAAGTTATTTTCCTTTGACAGTTACTTCTCAGAGACAGTAAAATGGAATGACCAACGGATCAGAGATTCTTTAAGTCAAAGGGCACAAGCATTTCAACTTCCCAGGAAAATGACACACTTAAAATTTCCACGATCAGGAGCCTAAGTATTGCACCGTATTGCCTCCTTTGGGCATCCCACTTCAGCATTTTGTTGGTTCATGTATCATTTGTAAACATCAAACAAACAGAAACACACACATACCCCCACAGGATTTAAAAAACAACAACATGGTGTTGTGTTTATAGACTTAAGTCAAGATTCTTGAAATAGTGTGACACTAGAAGAGAAAGTATCCAGATGTTGCATTTGATAAATAGTCTGGCTTTCTCTAAAGGATAGACTTCAGGCAAAAGCATCATCCTCCCTAACAGTGGGACAGGTAGGGCTGTTTTTCTTTTCCTTCACTGTAATATTTTAGACAAATACATTGTTGAAAAGAATGTAAAATTTATATGAATTTTAAGAAAACACAAAACTTCAAATAAGTTTCATGGGTTGCTTCTGAGCATGCCCTCTCCTCCCAAAATCCTTGGACTTTTAATTCATAGCTTCAACCCATCTCCTCTACAGAGAAAGATTGTTTGGTAGATAATCTTTAGAAACACTGCCCCTTTCAAGAAATCCAGTTCTCCTTTAAATACATTTTATCTTTACTGAGCTTCTTCGTTTTGTTTTACAATTTCTATGGAATAAACTCTGCACCTTTTAAGGGTATTAGTGAGGTAGTTACTTACAAGTCTTTGAAACATTATTTTGTTTTCTTTTGCAGGTGATCACTCTTTTTATCTGAGTTGCAGATGTGGTGGAAAATACAGTGTTTCCAAGGATGAAGCAGAAGAAGTTAGCCTGATTTCTTGTGATACATGTTCACTAATTATAGAACTCCTTCATTATAACTAAAATTGTTCACAACTTGAAATGCTTTAACTGTGGTATTGAGACATGATGAGGAGAAGCTATTGAGCTTTGTCCATTCAAGGAAATGGATTCTTTGTCAGCCCTATTATTTGCAAAGAAAATATACAATTATCAAGCAGAGACCACCTCAGATTAATAGAGAATGAATATATTTATTTGTATTTATAATTTATATTTACAAGTTGTCACAAAAATAGATTTGATTATATTTGGTGAATTCCCATCTGGGAACTTTATTATGACATTTTTTTCCATGACACAAAATAAGAATTTTCTTAATATGACCATGTCTTTTGAGTGGGTAACAGTATCATCATATTCCTTTATAGTTACTAAGTTTCTGGTCTAACAGATAACGTTTCTAGTTGCTAAAGTTATAGGGCTGTTATACACCTAGAATCTTTGTGAATAATGTGAGGCCAGTTCTCCCATAAGGAAGGCTGGTTATGGATATTCATAAGGTTATTTCAAAGTTAATAAAGACAAAGTGGCAACTGCAGAAAGTGTTGCCTCCAATCTTGGCCCTGTATTTCCAAAGCTTGTAAACACTGCCATCTTCAAATTTAAATGTAATTTAGGAAATGGAAGCTTTTAATTTTAATTTCTTTTTTCTAAGAGTCTCACTCTGTTGCGCCAGCTGGAGTGCACTGGCATGATCTCGGGTCGCTGTAACCTCCGTCTCCTGGGTTCAAGTGATTCTCCAGCCTCAGCCTCCTGAGTAGCTGGGATTACACGTGCCCACCACCATGCCCAGCTAATTTTTGTATTTTTAGTAGAGATGGGGTTCCACCATGTTGGCCAGGCTGGTCTCAAACTCCTGACCTCAGGTGATCCACCTGCCTCGACCTCCCAAAGTGCTAGGATTACAGGTGTGAGCCACGGTGCCTGGCCTAAGTTTTGTTAATAGAGATGGGATTTCATCATGTTGGCTAGGCTGGTCTTGAACTCCTGGCCTCAAATGATCCGCCCACCTCAACCTCCCAAAGTGCTGGGATTGCAGGCGTGAGCCACCGTGCCCGGCCAGAAGCTTTTTTAAAAATAATGACATGAAATTGGTGCATGATTTCCCCTTTTATTTTGGAGTGTTGATATAATATTGGGGCCAGGCATGGTGGCTCACATCTGTAATCCCAGCACTTTGGGAGACTAAGGCAGGCGGATCACCTTTGGTCAGGAGTTCAAGACCACCCTGGCCATCATGGTGAAACCCCATATCTACTAAAAATAATTTTTTTAAAAATTAGCCAGTCATGTTGGTGTGTGCCTGTGGTCCCAGCTACTCAGGAGGCTGAGGCACAAGAATCGCTTGAACCCAGGAGGCAGAGGTTGCAGTGAGCCAAGGTTGTGCCACTGCACTGCAGCCTGGGCTACAGAGCAAGACTCTGTCTCAAAAAAAAAAAAGATACAGTATTAATGCCTATAGTTATGAAGACAGAGCCATTGGCACTGCTGCTATGATGAAATGAACTTTTATAAAGTATTATTGACTATAGCCAACTACAGATGGTATATGCCTCAAAGATGCATGTTTCTATGTATTTATTTAATATTTTGTGTACAGTAAAAGTCAGAACTCATTTAAAGAACTTTAAGGGATCCTTTAGAAACATTTTTACTTAATTTCAAATGAGTGGGCTGAGCATGTAGACTAGCAGCTTTTTATCAAATCTGGCATTGTCAGGTTGAACTTATAAATACGAATAGTTACTACTCTGACTTGTAAATGTAGCTGCTAAAGTATGAGGCATATTTAAGAAGAATCGATTAGTTTCATTATACCTATAAGAACAAGAATTCAAAAGTGAGGTAGTCATCCAGGTTCCCCCTCCCAAAATATTTTTGTATCGTAAAATTTAGATGACTTTTTTGGGTTACATTTTTATCCATATATTTTGAACTAACAGAACTTGCAGAATGTGTGTCGAATATTCTTTACATTTAACAATTAAAAACAACTAAAACTGAATAGCAAATAGTTTATTGGTAAGTACAAGGTTTCAACAGGAGTAATAAATCACATGAAAAGGAGACAATAATCAAGTCAAAAGAATAAATGCTTACTAATCATCAGAAAATCTGTGGCCATTAGGGCTGGCACGTAAAAATCCAAAATCACTCAGAGGCCAAATCTGTAAAATCAAAATGAGGTTGAAGACAATTAGTGAAAGTAATGTTATACTATCATCATATTCCCTTTTGCTATCCGTCCCTTTTCTCTATGCCAGATAAACACTTTTGCCTTACTCATCAATCAAGAATAAAATTTTCTGCATCAAAGTAAGACTTGAGAAAATAAACTTATGTGTATATATGTTTAAACTCCAAAGTTTGGAACATTCAAACATTGTACGTGAAATTATATGTGTGTAGTGTGTGAATAAATATGTATGAATATATGGTCTGTGTTTTCTTTTACTACTTGAAAATAAGAGTTAACTGTATACTTTCAACCAAAGGGGCTTAGGTTTAAGTACTTGAATATGGCATCTGTTTAAATGTAAAGAATCCTGTAAATTATCCAACAGCTCCATGTATTCATGAATGTTTTTCTCCTCACTGACTGTGATAAAAAGGAGGGGCCAGTGAAAACAATAATCTTCCCTAATAACCATACATTCACAATAAGTCTGTGACTCACAGTACTCAACTGGGGTAGTTTGAGTACAGGTAGTTTGAATCTAGACTGTTCTTCTGCACATGCTTATTAAAATATGCCCTGGGCAGGATGTGAACATGGTTTTAAGAGTTGTACAAAAGAGAACTGAACTTCTGGAAATTCAAATTAAAGTCTTCTTAGGCTATTGCTAAGGTAGTTTGGATTTTATTATTATCTCTATGGGAGCAGGGGCAATGGGGGAATAAGTTTGCGTATGGCTATTAAGTTAAGGCCAACAGGTTCATAAAATATATTCAGTGCAACAGTTAAGTACACTGACAGCCTGAAGATTTCAGAGATCATTTTGAGAGAAACTTTTTTTCTAGCTCAGAAAATAAACCTTAAAAACCTTACATTTTAAGCAGAAAATGGTACCTTAAAGAAGATTCGTCCTCTTATTAGTCCATATGGAATAGGTCCATAGTACCTGGAATCTGTAGAATTCTGTAGATTGTCACCTTCTAACCAAACATGACCCATTGGCACCTAGAATTAGAGAAGAAATGCAGCCTCTTAAAGATAAAACCTAATTTGGGTACTATAATTAAAAAGCATGTCATTCAGAGGTAGAGAGAAATGTCCTAAGGCTCTCTTTTATAGAATAGATAGAAATCCTAATATTGCATTTTTCCTTTTATTTCTTGCACAATAAAGTAACTTTTACTAAATATCAAAGGTTTCAACTTTTTAAAAAACCTATCTTTTTTTGTCATATGGTTCCCAAATATTAATTTGTTACACAAACCCCAAACTGAGGTTATGAGAGATCAAAACAGTGTGACAGGGTCATTAATTTAATAGACTTCAAAAGAGGTCATTAGGATGCTGACTGAAAATGTGCCCTTGTGTCTCAATAACAGCATAAGCAGGGCAGCCACTCACTCAGCAACATCCTGGGGCCAATACCAAGGCCAAACCTATTAGAATGCTCATGATGAACTAAATGGTAATTGATTGTGACATCAATTACAAATAATCTCATCATTTTATTGGAGTAGGCTTGTCAAAATTCTAATTAACATCCCTGTTCTGCCTTTGTACAGGCCATATCTTCAATGCATTATACTTCAATAATGACCATGAAGAACCAGAAGGACCTATTATAAAATCATCAGTTGTAAAATAATGATGGTGACCTTCTCCTAAATGAAAAGACTATCTCCTATAATGTTCTATGTATAAACTGGTAAATAACAAGATTTTTACTCAGTGACAATCATAAGCATATTTAGAACAGAATACTTTTTTTTTAAGCCACCTGCAATATGAGACATTTGCCTATTTCTGTTCAATGTAAACTAAAAAACTTACTTTCCAGCAACAATCTTTAAAATTGCTTTTTAAAAGTTTTTATTTTACAGTTTGTTATCTAAGACAGTTGAATTACTGACCAGACCAAAATGATCTATGTATGGGGAAGGAATTTATTTTCACTATTCTTTTGACTGGTTTTACTTGTAAACGTTTTATGAAGAAAAATACACTACTGGGTTTAATAAGAGAGAATGCAACTTTTTTTTAATCACAAATTACTTTCTTGAAAAGTAAATGTATACAAGAATGTAAAATTTGAATTTCACTTACGTAAGCGATTTTAAGATTCTGGAAGGTCTTATGTACAAATATTTGCCAAAAATCTCCAAATTAACTCTGCATTTAGATACATTTAAACGTTAAATCTATTTGTAGAAAAAGGACATAAGTTTACTGAAAGAATATCAGAAACTGTATGATCATTCACTTTTATCACTGGAACTAGTTTGTCCAAGGGCCAATAGCAAGGCCACTTCCTTGCTATCTAATAAAATCGACATATGTGCAGTGAAGTGTAAGACTGCTCTAGTAGGAAAGTGTGTACATCACAGTCATCAAAAAAGGAACAAAGTAGTGAATTTGGAAAAGCCATATGTAATTAACATTCTGAAGCGTTACTTTGATAAAGCTATAAGGTGAACATCTTTCGTGTCTAAATTTCCAGTTTCTCCCTAAAATGTGTTTTTTCCTGCGTTCTAAAAGCAGGTAATATATATGAATAAATAAAACCATGTAGTTATGGACACCAGTAAAAGTAAAATAAAAACATTATACAAATAATAAGGCAACTATCAACAATCTAGGGATATCTTTGTCTGACCATCCCATTGACGGTAAACCAGGATCAGTGGTTTCTACATTCCATCTCTTCATGAAGCGTTCCCTAAACTTGCCTGCCCATACCAACCTGCACTTAACATACAAAGTCAGCCTTGCTTGGGGCCCTACATTATAACCTTTATTATTATTTTTAACCTGCTTGGCTTTTCTGTCAGTTTTTACTATTTTATACCAGAATAAACCAACAGACAGTAATGCCATGATTTGACTTTTATTACATTATAGTTTGGTGCAAAAATAACTGCGGTTTTTGCCACAAAATACATTTAATGGCAAAAACCACAATTACTTTTGCACCAATCTAATAGATTTTTGCCAATATGTATGGCAAAAAATGATACCTTTGTCTTATGAGTGAGGCTGATTCTTCTTTTCGTGTTTAAGAGGCATTTAATTCCTTCTCTGTGATATCTTTTTGCATGTCTTTTGCCATTTGGCTACTGGGTTGATCTCTTTTTTTTTCCCTCATTTCATAAGCACTCTTTAAGTACTAGGGAGATTAGCCCTTTGTAGTACAAATAGCAAATATTCCCAGTTTCTCATTTCTCTTATGAGCCTTTGCTTTCATATCTTCTGAATTTTGAGTCTTTCTTAGAAATGTCTCATGGTTTCTTCTTTTACATTTAACTATTTTATTCTTTGGGAGTACATCCTTACAAATGGTTATGAGGCTTGGATGAATGTTTTTGATTTTTGTAAATAACTAATACCTTGGTAATATTTTTCTGTGCATTTATTTGATTGTTGGCAGTGTCAGATATTATTCTGTGTGTTTTCTGATTGAATTTAATATCCAGTGAATAGTCTGTGCCTACTTTTGCATATATTAGTCTTTGGGATCTCAATTGTCCTATCTATATGTATTTCTTATATAATACAGACAAGATTAATACATTTATCGCAAATATTTTTCCCAATCTATTTTTTTGTCTTTTTATATTTATTATGTTCCACAAAGTTTTTAGTTTTTTATACAGTATTTACTTTTATATCCATATGCTTTTTAAAAGATGATTTTAATTATTTACAGTACCTAAACCAAAAGTGGAACTCAGATATTTGCTGGTGGTTAAATACTTATAAATAGAAATTCTTTGAAAGCACAATGATAACTGCCATTAGCTAGGTCACTTTTGTAGCAGTTATGACCTGAGTTTCTTTCAAATTAGCGACATCATCTCTGGAGTAATTTTTGTTTTTTGAGACGGAGTCTTGCTCTGTTGCCCAGGCTGGAGTGCAGTGGTGTGATCTTGGCTCACTGCAACCTCCACCTCCTGGGTTTAAGCAATTCTCCTGTCTCAGCCTCCCAAGTAGCTGGGATTATAGGTGCCCACCACCACACTCAGCTAATTTTTCTGTTTCAGTAGAGACAGGGTTTCACCATGTTGGCCAGGCTGGTCTTGAACTCCTGACCTCAAGCAATCCACCCGCCTCTGCCTCCCAAAGTGGTGGGATTACAGGGGTGAGCCAGTGCGCCCAACCATCGCCAGAGTAATATAATTAACAACTACAGAAAGGAATCTTCTAAAAAAAAAAAATCTGAACATATCACCAGAAGCCTTTCATTTGATACTTAAAATAACCTGTGAAGTACTAAATTTGATATTTAGTCAAGGAAAAAGAAATAGGTTCAAATATGAGACATGCTAACTCCTCATTACCTGAAATCCATACATGTTAATGACCATGCATCCATTTACAGTAAAGAGATGCCTACATCTCAGACTTAACACTTCATGTAAAGTACACAAATCAAGGAAACAGCTTCATCACTGATGTTACCTTTAATCTAACAAGATCTCTATAAAACAAGAAAACCTCTACGTACAGATCTTTTAAAATTAAAGCAGGCACCTTTGCTGATCCACCTCTGTAAGTTACAGGTTGAGTATCTCTTATCTGAAATGCTAGAGACCAGAAGTGTTTCAGGTTTCAGATATTTAGATTTTGGAATATTTGCATATACACGAGATATCCAGGGGAAGAGACCCAAGTCTAAATATGAAATTCATTTGTTTCATATCCACCTTACATACATAGCCTGAAGGTAATTTTATACAATATTTATAATTTGTCCAAGGAACAAAGTTTTGACTGTGTTTTGACTATGACTCGTTATGTGAAGTCATATGTGGAATTTTCCACTTGTGGCATCACACAGGCACTCAAAAAGTTTCAGATTTTGGAGCATACTGGATTTTGCATATTTGGATTAGGGATGCTCAACCCATGCTCAGTTTACCAGTAAAAAAACATAATGTTTGCAATTACTCCTTTTAAATATATAATTATTTTAGGTATGGGGGAAAAGAGTGAAAACTTTATTGCACTTTAAAAATCAACTTTATAGAGGTATATTTTATATACAGTAAAATGCACCTGTTTTAAGTTTTGACACAAGTTTTGAAAAATGTACTTACCCATCTAACCACAACCACAATGATACAGGATGTTTCTTCCATGCCGAAAAGTTCCCTTCTGTTCCTTTGTAGTCAGTTTCCTATCGCCATGCCTAGACCCAGTCAATGAGTGATCTGCTTTCTGTTACTAGATAGTAGTTGTGCCTGTTGCTTAATTTCATATAAATGGAATTACAAAGTACCTATTTTGTGTCTGCCTTCTTTTGCTTAGCAAGTTTTTATGATTAATCTATGTTGTATGTAAAAGTCATTCATTTTTTACTTCTGAGAAGTATGCCACTGTAAACCACAATGTTTATCTATGAAACTAGAGGTGGATACTTGGGTTTGCAGTTTGGTGCTAGTAAAAATAAAGCACTATGAACATTCATGTACAAGTCTTATTTCTTTTCAGTAAGTATCTAAGGGTGGAATTTCTGGGTCATTAGTAAGTCTATGTTTAACCTTAAAGAAATTACCAACCTTTTTCAAAATGATACTATTGTATACTCCCTACAACCAATGTATGACCGTGTTCCTGTTGTTCCACAACCTCTCCAGCACTTGGTATTATCAGTTTTTAAATGTTTTGCCATTCTAGTAGGTGAAAGATATATTAAATTGTGGTTTTAATTTGCACTTCTCTGATGAAAGCATTTTTCCATTGTGCATACTAGTATTATCTTTTGTGAAGTATCTATTAAAATATTTTGGCCATTTTAAAAATGGGTTATCTTCTTATTCATTGTACCAGTCCTTTATTTACCATGGATACAAGTCCTTTGATGGGATTGCAAATATTTTCTCCCAGGCTGCATCTTTTTAAATGATGTTTTGACAAGCAGAAGTTTTTAATGTTGCTGAGGTCCAATTCATACTTTTTTTCCTATTGTGTTTCGTGCTTTTCGTGTCCTAAGAAATCTTTACCTGCCCCTAGATTATGAACATATTATACTATATTCTACAAATTTTATAGCTTTAGCGTATGTGATCCATTTTGAGATAACTTCTGTGCATGATGTGAAGTATTTGTCGCATCTGTTTTTGTTTCCTTTTTTCCTCCTTTCTATTGGATTATTTTTCTGAATTTTTTTATTTATTCGATTGCCATATTTAATATAGATCTTATTCTTGAAGTTGTTACTCCAGGGTTTACAATATGCATCATTAATCACAATCCACCTTTTCTTAAGGTATAATTATCTTCACATATTATACCACTTCATGTAAGGTAAGAAAGGAAAGAATTTCGCAACAGTATATTTTCATCCTTATCAGTGAATACAGAATTCTGGATTGACAGTGTTTCCCCACCTAACACTTTAAAGATTTCATTTTCTTTTCTTGCTGTTTTTAATAATAGATCAGCAGAAACTCCTTGTTCTCAGTTGTATGTAATATATTTTGTCTCTGGTTAAGATTTTCTCTGTCTTCCCTGGTTTGATTTTCTTTGTATTTGGCCAGAACTTCTTTCTGTACTTCTTGGATCTCTGATTTATCATTTTGAACAAAATTGGAAAAAAATGTATAGATCACCTTCTCTTCTACCCACTATCCTGGGCATCCATAGCCTTCATGTTAATCTGCTTGACCTGTCCTATGGGTTACTCATTTTTTTTTTCTTCCAGACTTTTTCCTTTCCTTCAGTTTGTATACTTTTAATTCCTGTCTTCAAATTCCCAGATCTTTTCTTTTGTAGTTTCTGATCTACTACTGTAAAGACCACCAAATGTACTCTTAAGCTCTAAAAATTACATTTGGTTCTTTCATATACCATTTATTTCCTCAATATGTTCATCTCCTCTAGATACTCAAAAATAGTTAGAATTGGTGTTTTAGAGTGCCTCTCTGCTAATTCCATAATTTCTGTCATTTCTGGGTCTATTTAACTGATTTACTTTTGATTATGTGTTACATTTTCCTGCTTCACATATCTGGTAATTTCTGATTAAACTGGACACTCATTTGCTGAGTAGATTTTGTTGTCTGTTTTTATAGAGTGTTGAATGTTGAGGGAGTCTGGTTTCTCTGAGGTAGTTAAGTTAGCAGCAGTCACCTTATTCCTTTCAAGCCTTGTTTATAAGCCTGCTAGGTTGGGTCTTTATCTTACATTTTATTCTAAGGGCTATTTTAGTCCTACTACTAAGGCTTGATTTTTGCAGAGTCTCTAAGTGAATGTTCTGGATATCAACAAGATCTGTCCACACTGGCTGGTCCGAACACAGATGTCTCTCAGCTGTGTGTGGGTTCTGGGACTTTTTTGGCTTACAGCTCCCCAGTAGTCATTCATTCCTCAGTCTCTTTAAGTTCCACCATAAGCAGGCACAATTTAGTATTGAGCCCAAAAGCCAAGGGAATTTCTACGTAGATTTCTGGAGATCTTTCTTTATCTCTTTGCTCCATGGTAGTCGGATTTATAAATCCCAACTACTTATGCATACCTGTACCCCAATCTCTGTCTCAACTCAGCAAGACCACCTGTGCTTTGCTTGACTTTCCCTCCTTGTACTGTTATCTGAAAACTGCTTTAAGACAGAAGTTGGGGCAAGTAGAGGCTTATTTTGTTTCCTTTCTGTCAAGGATCAGTTTCATACTGCCTGCTATGCAATGTATTAAAACAGTAGTTTCACATATTTTTGTCCAGTTTTCTAGTTGTTTATGGCAGGAGGGCAAGTTCATGACCAGTTATTCCATCACTGCCAGAAGCAGATGTTCAAATTACATAATTTTAAAAAACCTGTTTTTTCTTTGAGACAAAATGTCGCTCTCTCACCCAAGCTGGAGTGCAGTTGTGCGATCTTGGCTCACTGCAACCTCTGCCTCCCGGGCTCAAGCGATTCTCCTGCCTCAGCCTCCTGAGTAGCTGAGATTACAGGCATGCACCACCATGCCCAGCTAATTTTTGTATTTTTAGTAGAGATGGGGTTTCAACATGTTGGCCAAGCTGATCTCAAACTCCTGGCCTCAAGTGATCTGCCCGCCTCGGCCTCCTCAAGTATTGGGATTACAGTCGTGAGCCACTGCGCCTGGCCTTAAAATACTTTTTTAGCATACTTGGAACAATATAAAGAGAATCATTTCAGTGAAGACTAAAATTTTTGATGTGTGAAGTGTGCTTTGGCATCTCCATCTTGCATCCCCTTCAGTGGAGTCTCCTTTATGTTGTTTTACCCTTTCCCTATCAAAACTCTGGAAAAGATTTGCCAAACTCAGCAGGCAATTATGTACAAACAAGGAAATTCACTATGGTATTTTCTGCATCTCAAGACCGGCAATGGTATAAATGTTCCTCAGTAGGCAGAGGTTAAATAGAATAGCTTTCTTTTATATATTAGTAAACAGCCAGTAAGAATAAATACATAAATAATGGAAAGATTTCCATGAGATAGCCAGAGGAAAAAATAAGTTGCAGGGCAATGTGTATAATTGTAAAATTTTTAAAATATGTATTTCAAAATATACATTTTTATGACCAGTGCATACTATTTAAGTAACTTAAAGTATACATATGTATATATACACAGAAATATATGTGTATGTGTGTCTTAAAATACAAACTGCTTAACCCTTTCAGTGATGTTCATACTTTTAAAAAAGGGAGCATCATCCTTCATGATGCAGGTTAGGGGGAGCTTGTTGGCTTGTTGAATTTTTTTAAAAGGTGTTTCAGTGTTGGGCTTTTTTTTTTTTTTTTTTTTTTTTTTGTCTTTGGTAGTGTGGAAAGAGAGTTAACCTAACCTCTAATTCATATAGTAGGATATGCTTCTTTGTATAGTACAAGTAAATGACTTGTCATTTACTTCACAGTACTGTCATCAAATCTACAGATGACTAAAATATTACTCTAGCCAAGAACACATTTAAACAAACATACAGTAAAACACATTTTTTTGGTTTGGGTCTGAAACACAACACCTGACTTTTCTAATATGGAATAAGGCAAGGAACAGAACATTTTCTTTCTAACTTTAAACACAGTTATTGTCTGTTAGATTAACCTACCAGTTGTCAGTAAGTTGAAAATTCAAACCAGATAATAGAAAAAAGAATTCTATAGCAATATTATAATAAAATATGAACAGGATAAAATGGTGATTAACATGTATTTTTCTTTCCTTTTTTTGTGCTCACAGAGACAGATAATAAAATGTGTTTTTTTAAAAGCTATGGTAACTTTACAACTAAGGCTGAAAACCACTCTAATAAACACATTTATAGTAAATGTTTTACAAATGGCCCAAAATGGAAATCCCTAATTCTATGTCTTTGTTCATTACATCTCATAATCAAAACTTTTAAGGTGGATTAATTTTGTACTCTTGTAAATATGCTATGCCATTTTGAATGAATGCATAAGACTGAATATATGAATATATGTTTTCATGAATGCCATAAACTGCTTTAATTTTGCCCAAACCTGAATTCTCCATGTGTCTCAGATATAGCTAACTTTACAGCTAAATTTTAAGGCATTAAAGGGACCTTTAAATCATTCTTGTTTTTCCTTTCTACGTCAGAGGTTTACTTCCTGAGCTAGGTTTACTTCCTGAGCTATGATAAAACCTAATCTCAGGGCTGGACAAAAGAATCAAGCCTCTAGTTCTCAGCTATATTTACTGAGGTCTAGTTAAGTGCCTCCTTTTTAGCACAAACAACAAATGTAATTGCCTCATGGCCTGCGGGTGTCCATTGAACAAAAGAGGCTTTTGTGAGGCAATACACAGGTGTTACCTTTCTTGATTCAAGTGAAATCTGATGAAAGAGTCCACAATATCAAATAACACATTTACTAAACTGTAATCAAACTCATTTATTTGATTAGGCAAATAACATCTAATTAAGAAAAGTTCTGGCTAAAAAATAATTGCATGTTTGACCTTCAAAAGTTTCAAAAACCAG
This sequence comes from Pongo pygmaeus, assembly GCF_028885625.2. Lineage (NCBI taxonomy): Eukaryota > Metazoa > Chordata > Mammalia > Primates > Hominidae > Pongo > Pongo pygmaeus. The sequence continues at coordinate 35,915,280 of NC_072382.2, read as the reverse complement.
AAAATCCTAAGAACAGACTGATTTTTAATTAACACTTTATTTGCCATGTATTTTATAGTTTACAACCAGCAATGGTAGGGTTTGCATTGGCCCTACCTATTGCTCGTACTTCTTTAATGGTTCTAAAATGACCGCAAAGAAAACAAAACAACAGTCATGAAAGAAACAAACAAAATTATGAGGCAAGGTGAGGAACAAAGTTTTTAGAATCCTTTTTTTAATGATTATTTTTTCATTTTCCTGTAATGTACAAGAAAAAGAGCACACATTTATGAAAGCAATCAGATAGTCTTTTTTGCTTCTATTTCGTAAAAACAAATGACTGATAGATCAACGATACTCTAGTCAAAAGTATTTCATTTTGCATGTGTTTCAAAGATTTTATTTTGTGTCTAATGGAATAATCAGTGGGCTATAAAATGCATAATTCCCTTGCCTATGAAAAAAGTCTATATGATGAATGTACATTCAAAAGATGTCATTTTAGTCCAATAATTAATACTATGTAATTGTTTTTTATCTTATTATCTTACAAAAAAGCAGTATCAAGTTACTATACCTACTATGTGGCCACTGTATATTCTGCTTAATCATGACTTATGTATCCAAAGTGTGTCCATATTAAGATCCTATGCACACGAACTACTAGAGATAATATTTGAAAATGAATAATTTATTAGTATTGTTCTAAAAAGATCTCATAAAACCCAATTTGTTTGAGTCATGTAACAGCAAAATTGGAAGCACCATCAGTAAATCATTGTTTACCCTTCCTATAGTGCCAGCAGAAGCTATAAACAAAAACACATGTAAAAAATGAAGAATTAAATTCTGAGATACAATAAATAGAAGACACTTTTAGAACACAAAGGTGAGAAAACATTAATTTTTAAAAATGCGAGTATCTGAAATGTCAGTTCTGGGTATCCCTCAAAGCAAACTCAAGGAACAGTTTTACTTATTTTCATTGGCATTCTCCTCGCCCTAACTACTTGCCCGCCTTCTGTCTACCTGAGCTAATTAAGGCAGAGGAGTATCTGGAGTCCTGATCGAAGTGTTTCCAAATGCTAGATGCATAATAAAGGGATTGTAGAGACCAGGCACAGAACAGTTAATACACTGACTATTTTAATACGTACTATTTCTATACGGTCCTGCTTCCTTTTCTCCCTTTTAAAATTCAGCCTTATTGCTATGCTATCTACATCATTCCTGGGAACTGTTATTGCCCTTCCCTCCTTAAAAATGGTGCTACCTTACATTCATAGCCAGTCATCACCAAAGAGGAATTTACACAAAAGTTTCAGTAGGCTACACCTATAGCATCGGGGTTTGAGTAAGGGGTATGCTTTTTACTAACAGTTTCTCTTTCGTTATTGAGCTTCTCCCTGCTGAGTAGGTTTAAAGCTTAGTCTAAGGCTTGACTTGCTCATTCTCGTGGCAATTGCAAGATAAGCTCTTTCTTCTTCTCCCTAAGCTCTCAATACCTCCATCTAGCCTGAATAGTAACCTCTGGTGGGTTGTTTAGGATAGTGCTTAAAAATACAGTCCACACAGTCACACATAGTCCTGAGTTCCAAATACAGCTTTGCATACTAGTTAAGCACCTTGGGCAAGTTATTTAAACCTCTCTATACAACTGAGACTAATAAATACCTTATGAAATACTATGAGAACCAAATGAAACAAGACTCCTGGCACCCAGGAAGCAGTCAGTAAGAGCACTTACTAGCAGCTGCCACATTTGCCAGTGTGAATTATGTCTATTGGGCTTTCTTTGTCCCCGGTTTCCTAGGCAGTCTACCCAGATCTCTGCAAAGTTAACTGTGCTTTGCTATTTTACTTTATGTTTCTGGTTATTTTCTTTTACACTGTATTCAATTATATAGCTCTGGTGTTACCCAAGTCTTTGACTTGAATCCAATATAATTAAAAATGTACATTAATTATGAGTAAGTAGCACAACAATTATGCCACCTAATTTAATGAAATTCAGTTTTTAAGATAAAATCATCCTAGATTAGCAGTAAAAACTAACATTTCTATTCTTTTTTTTTTTTTTTTTTCTGAGACAGAGTCTTGCTCTGTTGCCCAGGCTGGAGTGCCATGGAGCGCGATCTTGGCTCACTGCAACCTCTGCCACCTGGGTTCAAGCGATTGCCCTGCCTCAGCCTCAAGAGTAGCTGGGATTACAGGCATGCGCCACCACGCCTGGCTAATTTTTGTATTTTTAGTAGACACAGGGTTTCACTATGCTGGTCTCGAACTTAAATGGGCATGCTCATCAAGCAATGTTTATTAAATATTGAATGCTTAGGCCCTTATCAAGCATCCACTTCTTCAGAACCATTTACCAACTAGTCAGAATGTAGGAGATGGAGAAGAGGGTTGGAACTGAAGCCAGTTTATAGGCCTTTCTATCCACGCCTCCCAATACTATTGTCCCAGTCTTTTACCTCTGTCTCTTTGTAAATACAATGTTACCTGGTATTCTGAGATTCGGATTTAAAAGAAGCACTTTATATTCTCATTCTAAGACTATCTCTGCACTTTCACTTTAATACAGCTTGATCTATATACTTGCTTTCCTTCCAAAGGATGAGCCCAACTTAATTCAACAAAGGGTATTTCAGACTGTAGTAGAAAATGGTGTTAAATATTACAATGATGAGTTTTCTCATGCTCTCAGAAAAACAGTTTTGAACAGTAAATCAGATGCATACTGTACACAATATGTACTAATATGTTTCCACCAAAAGTTTTATTCCTGGCACTCCACTTAATTCTTTCCCAAATCCAAACTCATCCTATATGGATTTATTGCTACAGATGAATCTCTGTAGCTCTTTTCAATCTGCTGTTGTTGCTGTGCATAACTGCTTCATATAGAGATTGGCCAGAAAAACAGATTTATATCTGAAAGGGTATTAGAAATAGATTACCAGTAGAAAGGCTGCCATACTTCAAAAAAGAAATGATTAAAATTAAATATGTAGTTATTTTTGTACTTGATGTTACTGATGCATTTTTTTAAAAACAGGCATTGTTGAATATATTTGACAGAGACTTCTCCTGCTTGTGTTTTACTCATCAAAACACAACTCTAATGTACCAAACCCAGCAGATTATTTAGAATAAAATCTAGGTTTGTGAATACAAAATTGCAAATTAGGCAGGTGGATGACAGATGACTTTTTTTTTTTTTTTTTTTTTTGAGACAGAGTCTCACTCTATTGCCCAGGCTGGAGTGCAGTGGCACAAGACAGATGGCATTTTTTAGTGATGATGCATGATACAAAGAGAATAGCTGAAGATCTTTAAAAAGTAAGAATGATCTAGGGCTAAGCGCATCAAAACACTGTTTTGACTAAGAGACAAAAACAGACTACAGACATCAAGGAGGGAATAGCAAAGCATCCAGATGTCATCTGGGGAAAGCGGTACTTTTTTGCTACTTGCTATAACCTTTAATTGCCACATTATTAATTTAAAATATAATCTACCTTAATCTTATTAGTAGACTTCTACACTTGTCCAAAATTTTATATATCTTCTTTCCATTTCCCAAATTAACATCTCCCCCAACAACCCTATTTTATTGTACCACCCACCCTGTGGCAAAAACTAACAACTTGGGTGTCATTTTTAAGCCCTTCAATTCCCTTTCTTCCAGCATCCAATCTTGTCTAGATTATTTCCTTAATCTTTCTGCAATCTTTGTACTTCTTTCTATTCTCGATGTTATTATCTCATTATGCCTCACTCACAGCCTATTAACTGGTCTCTCTGCCTCCAGGCTCTCCTAATCCTAGCCATCCTCTAATAGTCTACACTAACATCAGAATGGCCCCACAGAAACTAAATAAAAACTAAGCCTGATCATGTTATTCCCCTGCTTGAAACATAAAAGGAACTGAGCCTTGTTTAATTCTTATTTTTAGGGATGGGGTCTTGCTATATTGCCCAGGTTGACTTTGAGCTCCTGGGTTCAAGCCATCCTCCCACGTAACAGACTACCATGCTTGGCTTCTACCTTTCATTTTTATCTCTTCTTACTACTCATCCCTCCTACTATATGTGCCATACACTGGAACTCTTACTTTTGGCAGTTCCCCAAAAGCACAATGCTGTACTTACTTCTAGGCCTTCAGAATATGCTGCTTTCTTTGACTAACTCCTGCTTACCCTTTAAAACTTCAACTCAGGTTTCACTTTCCCATTCTGGAAAAATCTCATCTAACCCAGTCTGGATAAATATCCTTGTGTCTTATCAAAGCACCTTGTGCCTAATTCTATTATACTATACTGTAATTTCGTCTATTCCTCCAACTTAACTATAACCTCCTAAAGTTACACTGTCCAATATGGCAGCCACTAGTCATATATGTGGCTATCTAAATTTTAAAATTACATAAAATTAAGAATTCAGTTTCTCAGACACACTAGCCATGCTTCATGTGCTCAACAGCCATGTGTGCCTAGTGGCTACCATATTGGACAGCACAGATACAGGATATTTCCATTATTTCAGAAAGTTCTGCTGGTGTTGCTGGGGGCAAAGATGACTACTCTAACGTGTACTGGCCCTCAAGTAAGTGCTCAGTAAGTGTCTGTGGAATTAATGAATGCACACATCGAAAAAGAAAGTTGAGAGGTTAATGTCTGGCAAATTTTGTATATTCCTATAGCCTCCTAAAAGCTATTTAAGTCTTCTCTCCCAGTCTACCCTTAGATGTCCCCCCTCCCAAGTCCAATGGTCTGGCCGCTTCTGAGGCAGCCTCATTAAGGAAGATGTGTGAGTGCTAGGATTGGTCTGAGGTCAGAAGTCCATTATCAGTCTCAGTCTGTGTCCCTAGACCTACTTTGACTTTCCTTACACTGGGAAGTCAGGTCAAATTTCAAGTCTCTTTAGACAACAGAAGGTTTCTCTAATCCTTCTTGCTTTCAAGAATCATACATAATGTACACAAAGTAGATGAGAATCTTAAGTTGTATCCAAGAATTTTAAATTACCTATAATTGTAAGTACTTTGTAAAATACTGCTTAGTCTCCTTTTCTTGTTAGCTCTGCATTTGTGTTTAGTTGGATACAAGCACTAGCTGTGCCATACTAAGTGATTTATACATTTTCTTAAAGTAATTATGAAAATTCTGTCCCAGGAGGAAAACACTCTAATGTCCAGGTTGGCAGTGCAATAACTTGTAATGCCAATATTTTCTTGCTAATTTAACATCTTTAGCCATTTTATAATATGCATACCTGCTTTTGTATCTGTTTTTCCTCTTTTTCATTCTTGTTTTAGGTAGAGAATTGTTCGGTTTGGTGAGAATATTTTTATGGGCTAAGATTAAGTTGTTCACAAAAACCTGTCAAATTTTAATTACCCAAAGTGGTAACATCAAAACTTCATTTACTTGCTTATTCCAAAAGGGAGTTGAATATATTTCACTTACTCAATAGCAGTTTTTCCAGTAGACCTAGTAAAGACTGTTATAGCACCCGGGCGCGGTGGCTCACACCTGTAATCCCAGCACTTTGGGAGGCTGAAGCAGGCAGATCACTTGAGGTCAGGAGTTCGAGACCAGCCTGCCCAACATGGTGAAACCCTGCCTCTACTAAAAATACAAAAATTAGCCAGGCATGGTGGCAAGCGCCTGTAGTCCCAGCTACTCAGGAGGCTGAGGCAGGAGAATTGCTTGAACCTGGAAGGCAGAGGTTGCAGTGAGCCAAGATCGTGCACTGCAGTCCAACCTGGGTGACAGACTGAGAATCTGTCTCCAAAAGAAAAAAATAAATAAATAAAATAGATTGTTTTTGATTAGGAAGCCACATCACACTTGGAATATATTCTCCTTACTACCAACAGAGTTTGGAGTCTGGTTCAGATGCTTTCACTGAACACCTGTGTTACAATTTTGTTCTTTAATTTTTGCAAATGACTTTTAAGCAACTTTAAAGTACAGAAGTCCCAGATAACTTGCAGATAAAAACACATATAATATTTTCATTTTACTTAACTGTATCCTGCCTCTCTAGATTCATACCAATGGCACTAACTTTCTAACTTTTGAGTGGTTAAAATATTTCTAGGTGAGCAGCACATACAAATTTCAGGACAACCTGCTACTCTTTCAACAGGAATGTTGATCTTCATATATACATCTTTTCAAACATATAAAAATAAAATATACTACTACAAAATAAGATTATTATAAACTACATATTACTGTTAAACTAAGCTCAAATTATTCTGAAAATATTCAGAGAACACATCAGAAAACACTTTAAGTCGAGGAGCCTCAAAGATTATTTAGTGTTGACATCTGAACAAAAACACTTCAGACTTGTAAACAATGAGTGAAATTTATCTTCAGAATTGTGTTAGCTATAGAATGAAAAAATCACGTCACCTCCGCAGTGAACTTCACTTTAGCAAAAGAGTAAACATATTTCCTCCATATCAGCTGCAATCAAGGCATTAGCAGTATGCCATGATTGATTATCCTAGGAGCCGTTGCTGAGAAATGGATGTGTAGCACAGGTTTTTATCACTATAGTCTGCAAAAAACAAGTCGCTTGTTTAGATACCCTAGTTGTAATAAGTGACATTATTAGGCAGTTCTTCTATTTAAATGACATAAGGATTTAGTATATCAGCAGCTTATAATACACAAGCCCTTTCAATCTGATGATTCCTCTCTCTACAGAGAAGTACTTTTTTCTGTTTATAATACAAGTGGTAATAGAAGACCAGATGGTTGACTTTTAGCTAAGGGAAATGACATTTAAACAAACAGAAAGACAGCATTCAGAATATTCAGGGATTCGAACTATAACCTAAATACACAGTACACATTAAAGGACTATTAGTGTTAACTATATAAAGTGACCATTTTGTAATGCTAATTAGTAAGATTGTTTCTTAGGTTGTCCATCAGTTTTATTTAAATATTTTCTAATACACTGTAAAACAGCTTTATTATTGCCATATTGTTACATTTCCATTTTAATACACTATACCACCAGTACATCCTGATAACACTTAATCAGTTCTTTCTGAAATGTAAAATTGTCTCTACTTCTTACATTTCTGCCAGTAATAATGATGATGTTATTAACATACTCTACAATTCACAAAGAAAAACATAAGAAATAACTACATTCCTTATTCACCGCCCATCACTCTGCTGTGGTAATGGATTATTATTTGGTGAACAATGTTTCACCTTTTGTGTATAACGCTGACATCTATGGTATCAAAGACAACCAAAAACCTTTAAATTAAATAGCCAGATATCTTTGGTAGCCCTCAGATAAAAGTAAAAACATGATTTTTCTAATAAGTACAGATTTGTTTCCTATAACAATAGCAAAAGACTGCTATGCACTAACCACACTAACCACAGAATACACTGAAATTTCCATAATCACATTCTATTAATATGTCTATTCTCAATACAGGGTAGCTACTATGGTTAAGACATGAAAATTCAATAAATAAGGTTTTAATTGAAAGATTAAAAAAAAATTCTTCATTTTACAATAAACAACCACAGAAAATCCTAGAAGGAGAAATTTATAAACTCCAGGTAACAACTTTACCCATTGTTAAGCCAATAAACCAATAAAAGGACCAAAAGAACAAATTATCTGTATAGTAGTTAAATATGTCCAAAAGGCACATGTATGACTACAGAAATGCAGAAACTCTTATTACCACACAACCTAATTAGTAGGCAATGAATGTTGCAAGGGCAACTTAGCCTTCATCGTAATAAAACCACCATAGCATTTCAGGGGCACCAAAGCTTCCTTTAAAATGAGAACAAGGTAAGCCCAGCATACCTCAATTCCCCCAATACTTTAGGAGACTTAATCTTAACTAAGTTCAGTATTCCATAGTGATAAGTCAATTCAGAGCCTTTAGGAAACTTAATCTTAACTAAGTTCAGTATTCCATAGTGATAAGTCAATTCAGAGCCTGGTGAATTTTTATTCTGCTTAAAGAAAGGCCTGAAAAATATGCAGTCCTAAATAGAAGTCACTTAGGAAAAGAAACATTTAATCAGCACTCTGCTCTCCTGGTACACAGTAAGAGGAACATTCCAATATTTTCTACAACTTTCACCTGCCGTTGTGTAAGGTGGTCAGGTAGTCTTACCATTGGAAATAGCTTAGCTTTCAAGTCTATGAAGACTAGAATGACCACAGATTGGCCAGTTCAGCAGCGTGGTAGGCCCCAAGAACATCTTCTGAGAAGTTGTAACATCACGCATTTACTTGGGAGCAAGTTTGTAGTAGAAACTAGTAGAAAAAAAGGAGTAGAAGTAGAAAAGAAACTAGCACCCTATTCATATATATCTAGATTTGTCCACCCTTCAAGAATTTTAAAAAATCGACTAGCTGCCAAATCACAGTTGAAATGATATGAAATCAACTGCAATTAAAATGAGTCCCTGTCACCAAGAATCTTATGCTCTAGATCAGGGGGTCAGCAAACTTTTTCTGAAAAGGAACAAATAGGAAATAGTCCAGGCGTTGCAAGCCATATAGTTTATGTCACAACTATTCAACTTTGACATTTTAGAGAAAGCAAATACAGACAACAGATAAATGAATGGGCATGACTGTGTTCCAATGACACAATAATTACAAGAAAGGCAGCAGGGAAAATGATTATGCAGGGTCTTGCAGGCCACCACAAGGCCTATGGCTTTTACTGTAAGTGAGATGGGGAGCCACTGGAGTCTTTAAGCAGAAGAGTGACATAATTGCTCTTAAAAAGCATCATCATCAAAAAGGATGACCTTAGCTGCTGTGTGGAGAGTATCAATGGAAAGGGTAGAGAAGCCAGAAAATCGGAAGGGTATAAGCAAAGAAAACAGTTCAAAAATTACCGCAACAAAATGAGAGAGATGAGTTTATCTTGCAAACTAATGGATGGTAGCAGTGACAGTGGCAAAATGTGGTTTGATTCTGATTATATATAGAAGGTATAATCATGATTTGCTAAGGGATTGGATGTAGGGTGAAAGAGAAGGAGAGTAAGGATAACTCTAAGGTTTGTGGCCTGAACAAGTAGCATGGGGTTTTCTTCCCCATGTGATGGGAAGTGTATGGAAGGAGCCATTGTGGGAAAGAAAATCAGGATTTTAGCTTTGGATACAGTAAGTTTGAGATGACCATTATTCATTAAAGTGAAGATATTAGACAATTAGACATGACTCTGGAGTTCAGGGAAAAGGTTATACTTGATATAAATTTGAGAGTAAGTTAAAAAGTACTGTACATAAAACCATGAGACAGGTTTTATGAGACAGGATGAGGTCAGCTAAAGTATAAGTGTAGATAAACAATAGAAGTTTAAAATATGAACCTTTAGTTAACTCCAGGGTTTGAAGGTCATTCCAATGTTTGGATATGAGGAGGAACCAATAAAGGAAATTCAGAAGAAAGATAGGAAAAAAACCTAGAAAAAGCAGTGTCCCAAAAACTAAGTGAAACCAGGTTTTGAGAACAACTATTTCAAATACTAACAATAGGTCAAGTACAATGAGGACTGAGAGTTGATCACTGGAGAGACAACAAGAGAGGTCATTAGGGACTTTGACAAGAACCATCAATGAAGTGGTGGAGACCAAAGTCTAACTGGAATGAGTTCAAAAAAATAATATGAAGCTCAGAGTGGAGTAACTATACACAACTCTTCCCTATAGGAGGATGTGGTGTCAAGGGAGTTTGTTTAGACGCAGATTTTACAACATGTTTGTTGATAGGAATTTACTATATTTCAAAATGCCTAACTATGCCATAGTTACCCCATGGATTAAAAGCATAGTCCTGGATTATTACACAATATTATACTAATAAACATTATGAAGTGCTTTTCTTCTTCTTTTAATTGGCTTTATAACAAAATTTTAGTGTATTTGTGAGCCCTGGCCCTACATTCCCTAAAGGAATTAAATAGAGGTTTACTTTGCATTTTGCCTGCTGTGCAAACCAATAGGAGAATGCCAACTCATTTTATTTATTTCTTATTTGCTACATGTTCCTACTTCCAACTAAATCATTTTTTCTGATAAAGCAGTGGCTTCTAGCAGCAAACTGAGGAATTCCTGCAGAATATACAGAAAGGCAACATACTCAAGATGTCTGAGCTTATGACAATTTGTTTCTTTTGAGAGTCACAAATTAATCTCATATCTTTACAGTAGCCAATGCTCAGTTCATACATAACCCCAGGAAAGGATTATTGGCTTCAGTACCTTCAAAATAAGCAAAGCAAACAGCATCTTTTTTTTTTTTTTCTTTTCTTGAGACGGAGTTTTGCTCTTGTTGCCCAGGCTGCACGGCAGTGGCGTGATCTCGGCTCACTGCAACCTCCGCCTCCCGGGTTGAAGCGATTCTCCTGCCTCAGCCTCCCAAGTAGCTGAGATGACAGGCGCCTGCCACCACGCCTGGCTAATTTTTTGTATTTTTAGCAGAGACAGGGTTTTGCCATGCTGGGCAGGCTGGTCTCAAACTCCTGACCTCAGGTGATCTGCCCGCCTTGGCCTCTCAAAGTGCTGGGATTACAGGTGTGAGCCACCATGGCCGGCCAGCAACAGCATCTTAATAGGGACCGCTTAGTTTCCAAATACCTAACAGTAAAAAATAAAGCTGATTCATAAGCGTTGCTTGCCATGTGGTCTTTTAAAACTCTGGAATGGAAAACAAACAAACAAACAAACAAAAAAGAACTCTGGAAAGAATAAAATGATCCCACATCACTACATCACTTAACCAATGATTTGTTTATGTTCTTTTCTGCCAACCTACAAACAATGCTATTTCTTTGATATGCTAAATTCTACAGGCTAGGTTCCAATGAACAATTTTAGTGTTTTGCTTTCTGAAGCACCTACATACAAGAATAAACTTTTTTTGCCTGGAATTCAAAACATATTTTAATATTGTTCATTTTATTAAGCAGCTCAATCAAGATATGAATAGCAGTATCTTCATCTTATAAACAACAATGATTTTTCTTAGACGATGCAGAGGTAAGGGGAAGAAACTCATTTCATAAAATATTGCACCAATGTGCTTCTGAAATAGCTAAAAAAAGGGACACACGAGAGGGGTAGACCCTGCGAATATTTTGGCTATGTTTTCAGAACACTCCAAACTTGGATGAAATTTTGTTATAAATCACCTTGATTAATGGAACACATTTGCTAAAGCGGTTCTGCAATAGCTACACAATTCTTGAATAACCCAGCATAGAAAAACTGGCGAGGGAGAACCTCTCAAAAACACTGGCTTCTCTTTCAGAACCAATACTGCCCCTGATCAGAAATACTTCCCTGTGTTTTTCAAAAAATAATAAAGACAAATACATTTTAAATGAAGTATAATTTGATGAGATGGGAACAGAACAGATAGGGAAAGGGTATTCTGAAAGAAGTAGTAGTGGCATTGTGAGGGTTACAGATTCTGAAGCCACTATATGTGTTTCAATCCTAATTCTTCCTCTCACTGTTTGAAATTGGGCAATTTATTTAGCCTCCTTCTTTAGATTACCTATCAGTAAAATACTATTACCTACTCATCGGGTTGCTGTGGTGATAATTAAATCTTTGAAAAGATTCTCAACAGTATGGAGGAAGTACAAAATAAGTGCTGACCAAGATTATTAGAATGATGTACTGTATACTTATAAATTTGTCCAACAAAAGTGAATGGAATACACCTGGAACAAAATGGTAATGTCATATAATTTGTACATTTATCAAACATTTAAAAACTCAGTAACAGAACACCCTACTGCTGTTCTACCACACAGGAGGGTGATTATGGTTAACAATATTGTGTTGTGTATTTCAAAACAGCTGAAGGAGCTACTCAGAAGGCTGATGTGGGAGGAGCATCTGAGCCCTGGAGGAGGAGGTTGCAGTGAGCTGAGATCATGCCACTGCACTCCAGCTTGGGCAACAGAGCAAGACCATGTCAAAAAAAAAAAACTGAAAGAGAGGATTTTGAATGTTCTCACTACAAGGAAATAAAAAATACATAAGGTGATGGATATGGTAAATATCCTAATTTCATTTTCATACAATGTATATTCGTATTGAAACATCACACTATACCCCATAATGTACGATTATTATGTGTCAATTAAAAACTAAAACAAAATTCAATGAATATTTTCCTTGAATAGAACATTTAAAAAATTTACATCTTACAGTGCTGGTTGTCTTCTCTGATTACTTAGCAGAGACTTTATCTGAATCCTTTTGTACAGACATCCTCCTCTAATAACTCTTAAAAAGAAATCAACAACAATGATATGGTATTTAAATACACAGAGGATGCTATTTATTTGTTCTGTCTGTTGATATCATTTCTGGTTTCAAGTACACACATGATGCTAAAGTAATTTAGAAGTGACTAGACTATCTCAGGAAATGCTAATAGTCATATGAAGGTGAAACTAAACGGGAAATCAACGTTTTTTAAGGAGAAGAGGATACAGTGTCCATGATGAAAGCAATTGTAGAAAAATGTTACCTGACTGAGCACACTATCATCTTTAATACTGTTATCACCATAAGTTAACAATTCCTGTGTATTTAGCATTGCAGTAATAAATATCAAAAACACTTGTACAGCTGAACCATACTCTATTACAAATGGTAAATAAATAAGATTGATTATTTAAAAGTCAAACTTACTTATACGGCAACCAGAGGCTATTATGGTTCAAAATAAATTTACGATGACATTGTAATTATTCAATTATGTGTTTACATTGAGGATGAATACAGAGATAATGTTAGTTAACAAACAGCTGCATTAATAATTTGATAGTGACACAGAAGATTTACAGTAAAGTAGAAAATTAAGCTATAATTATTAAAGTAAGAAGAGTATATGCTGAGTAAACAAAAGGCCACCTCTTCCCCATAAGCTCTGTTACAGAAGCCATGTGATGGTGAAAGGAGCTAACACATTCTATCTACTCTTCATTCTTCCATTTTACTGTTCTTGCACTTTTTCTAGCTGTACAGGCAAGGTGGTTGTATACAATTTCAATATACACAATTTTGATTATCAAAATTTAAATAGGAGTTAAAAAAATAAACCATAGGGTTTATTTGATTTTGTCAGACTTCTCACAAATAGTGGAAAATCTTTCTAAGCCAGGATCCCAAATGCATTTAGTTATCACGTCTCCTTTGTCTGCTTGAATCAATGACAGGGCCTCAGTCTTTCCATGTTTTTTATGACCTTGACATTTTTGAAGAGTATTGGTCAGTTATATTGTAGAATGACCCTCAATTTGATATTGTCTTATGTTTTCTCATGAGTAGACTGAGGTTGTAACTTTTTTTTCCTGCAAGTGCCCTTCTTGGTGCTTCAATCCAGAGGCTACATTATGTTGATATATCGTGTTATGATGATGAAGATAACTCAGTTAAAGTGGTGCCTGACAGGTTTTACCTCTAAGGTTTTTTCCCTTTGTAATAAATATTTTGGGAGAGATACTTTCAGATTATGTAAAATTCTATTTCTCCTCAAACTTTTGTCCAATAATTTTAGCATCCACTGGTAAATTTTGCCTGTAACAATTATTACTTAGATGTTTATGTAGGGTTTTAAAAGTAACTAAAATATATGAAATATAATGGCTGAATTGTTCTTGATATAAGCATTTAAAGTCTACTGGATGCATTTTTTTCTTACATTCAAAATATGAATAAACATTATTTTCTTTTGTCAGCATTCAGTTAATGTTAATCAATTATGACACCAAAAATAACATAATTGAAAGGTTACTTACATAACTATGGCTTTTAAAGAAATCTGATGGACTAGTGGTGAGGATTTTGTCTCCTTCCAAACCAATTACTCTTTTACAAATATTTGATTTTGGATCACTTGGGCTTTTTGCAATCACAATGTCACCTCTGAGGGGGAAAAGTCAAAGAAATGTCTGTATTATTTATTAAGCAAAAACACATGCATGGCACTGCTTTAATACTTTTATAAGACAACTTACAGCCATAACCTTTATCCTCTCATATACTGACTCTTCCATACATTTACTGGCTTTGAGAACCTTTGTGACTGAATACTTTGGGTGAGAATCCAACAATAAGAGTGACAAAAAGGCTATCTAAAATTTCTGATAATTTCAGAAGATTCTAAACTTTCAGATAATTCTACAAGAATTATCTTTTTGCATTGTATCCAGTCTGCTTTACTCCTGTGTCCAAATTCTTAGAACCAAAATTGTGGAAAAACAATTCTATATAGGCCGGGTACAGCGGCTCACAACTATAATCTCAGCACTTTGGGAGGCTACGGCAAGAGGATTGCTTGAAGCAAGGAGTTCATGGTTGCAGTGAGCTAAGATCATGCCACCACGGGCAACAGACTGAGACCATGTCTCCAAAATAAAAAATAAAAAAATAACACACACACAAAACAAACAAACCAAGAAAAACCCCAAACGAACCAAAAAAAGAAAAAAAACAAAAAACCCTCCACACAATTCTATATAAATACTAACAAATTAAGTAAATAAATATTGCGGTCCAGCCAGTAGCACTGATTGACTCTAGAGCACACTAAAAAGGTAAAAACATCATCCATGTTTCCTTGAACTCAAATAATTGAGGAATGATAGCATGTAAGTCCTATAACCCATATCAAAAGAACTTATATTTGAGAAAAAATATCAAAAGATACAACAAAATAAAATGCTAAAAGCTGCCTAAATATACACTCTGAAAAATAAAACGAGATATCAAACATATAAAACCAATAAGGGTCTGATTACATACAGAAGACATGATTTATGGAAGAACTGACTATCTGGTAATAAAAAATAAGAAAGATCCTAAAACGTGAAAAGGAAGAAGACAGAACGTAGGACTAATGACCACAGTCAAACAGAACACAATACTCTTTCTGCATAAAATGAGAAATATGTGAATTCTGTTGACTAACACACGTTTAAAAGGATTTAACATATTTGCTTATTAATTGTACCTAGTTCCAGAAATAGTTTAATGAAGCATATGTCAAAATAATATTAAAAGTCATAAGAATAAAAGGAAAATGATGATGAAATCAGAAACTTAATAACTGCTCTATAGAAGCATTAAGATGGGTTCTAAACTCTTTGGGAGCCAAGTCAGAAGAAATTAAGACCAGTTACATGGAAATCATTAATTAATAAAATAACATTTAGCTTGGGAGGTAAGACAAAATTTTCCCTAACAACTAAATCAGAGAAATTCACAAGAAACATTCTTATATAAGAGAATAAAAGATACCATCTTTATCAGAAATTTTACAGAGTGCAGAAATAGTATTTACAATGACAATCTCTTGAGGCAATTCTTGGTAAGAGTTGAAAGGGAGCAAATCATTACATTCTATAATTTGGAGGCAACACAGTGTTGCCTTCTTTTGAAAACAGAATAAAGGTATTTTCTTTCTAACCAACTAGAACCATGTCAGTGGATCTGTTCAGATGAACAAATTTGCAAAGATTGTAACATGCCATCAAAGTTGATTTTGGGTAGCTCTGGAGGAAGAGATGTTTTTCCATGGGTGTTTCATGAAGCTTAAGTTCTTTGATCAAATAATCAATATGACCCTTAAAACAAACTTTGCACTCGAATGGCAACATAGAAATCATAATTCAGTCGTGCTGTTTTGTAGAAAGTAGTATTAAATAAACTTTATTTCTGGTAGTCTAACTAGATATATGCATAGCATTTAGATCAAAATACATATCCATTGGATTCTTAACTCCTTCAAATAGTTTTAAAAGGAAGCTTATTAAAAATTTTCTTTTATATTTATAAACATCCTTATTATTCTACTACACAGTAAGCTTTTGAAAACCAGTGTCAATTATCTTATTAATCTTAACATTCTCTATAATGTATGGTACATCTTATAAATTAGGTGCTCACTACTATTTGCTGAAAGAATAAGCAGTAGTAAAAATCTGACTGTCTCAAGGTTGAGTGTTCTGTGCAGTTGACTGAAGAGACATCCATGTGCTTTAGATACTAGATATGCAAACTTTCATTCTTGCCTAAATGGAAGGTTATTTTACATTTAGAAACAGGCAGCCAACAACAGGACACCTTGCCAGGGGTCAAAGATTCCCCTGAAATCTTGAGTTCTGTGCTGTGGGTTAAACTAAGAGAATACTCGGGACAGTAATATTTCTTAAGTAAAAGTTACCAGCTGGCTACCTTGGCTCTAAAAGTTACTTTGGTATATCTCATAAATGCCAGATTTTGAGCTGTCCTGTAACCTGGATGAATAGGGTACAAAATAAGATCCTCAAAGAATCTGAATTCATTTACTGAATGTAGTTGTTTCACTTATCTGAATGCAACAGTAATTTTTTAAAAAATATCAAGCTGTGTATTCAAAAACTATTCAGCCAACAAGTTCAGCTCCTCATTCAGGATGCCCAAGGATTATTGTGAATAAAATTATGTCACTGGCATGGAACACAGATGCTTGGTTTCATGCTATGGTGAGGCTAGGTCTCCAGTTAATTCAAAGCCTATATAAGGATAATTTGATATAAGTTAAAAAGAAAAGGGAGCAACAACACAATCTATTATATAAGTTTTATTTTATAATTCCTGTATCTACAATTAAGTATATAGAAGTTATTATGGGTAAAAGATTGGAAGAAGAATCACCTAGGGAGCATGCCAAACCATAACAGGTTGACCAAGAGAGTTTCTATCTGCAGAATCTAAGGCTGGTGAAAGATCAGTAAATGTGAAGAAATGTATTCTTAACAATTTTCAATAATGTGAAACAGGTTATAGCAAAGGTGAATAGTGAAAGAGAAGTGCCTAAACCTACTTAATATGCCATAAACTAAACACTAGCTCAAGGGAATCAAATTTGTAGTTTACTGAAATGAAAGCAGGCATAGATTTTTTTCAGAATTATAAAAAACAAATGGACTCAAAATTTTAGGGTATCAGAGAGGTGCTCTTTAGAAAATATATTAAATTATTAATACTTGACATTCATTTGGAAGAAATCATTCTCATAGCGTTAATTGGAATAAAAGGTATCACAAGGATTGGAACCACCACTTGAAATAGGATTTTTTTTAATTATTATTTTTTTGTGAGATGGAGTCTTGCTCTGTCATCCAGGCTGGAGTGCAGTGGCATGATCTCAGCTCACTGCAACCTCCATCTCCCAGGTTCAAGCAACTCTCCTGCCTCAGCCTGCTGTGAAATAGGACTTTAAAAGGTTTAGTGACACACAATATTTGCCCAGGAGTTATTCAACTTAATATAATTAATCAGGAGATTCATAATATATACAATTCCTGGTTCTCAGCCATATACAATGATGTAATCTAAAAATCATCAAATGGGCTGGGCACGGTGGCTCACACCTGTAATCCCAACACTTTGGGAGGCTGAGGTGAGTGGATTGCTTGAGCTCAGGAGTTTGAGACCAGCCTGGGCAACATGGCAAAACCCAGTCTCTACAAAAACTACAAAAATTATCTGGGCGCGGTGAGTATACACCTGTAGTCACAGCTACTTGGGAGACTGAGGGGAAGGATCACCGGAGCCCAGGAGGTTGAGGCTGCAGGGAGCTGAGGTCGTGTCACTGCACTCCAGCCTGGGAGCCACAGCAAGACCTCATCTCAAAAAATGTATATCAGAAAATTAAAAAAAATAAAAACCATCAAACGGTCATCATAGACTATATATAAAGTAAGATAGCAATCAATAGAACTACAGGATTATTTTTAAAATTAAAGAACAAAAACATTGATTTGGATCTGTAATGTACTCCCTAAGTTCCTAGTTCTTAACTCAAAACATTCTAAAGCCCAATTTAAAAAGTTAAGCTTACATGTATATTGTAAGGGACTGCTAATTATTTTTCAAAATGATGCAAGAGATACAATGACCCAAGAGACTGCATATGTTGGAGAAACTATTAAAATTTCTCAAACTGAAAGAGAATATTTGACTCAAAATTTTATCTAGCTGGTTATTAATATGTTTACTTATGAAAGAGTTTTTAAAGATAAAGTTAAGGAACTGCAGAAAAGACATAATGTGTGTGTATATTTTCACTGTAAATTTAATATATCCATGACAGAAATTTACCTTTGGATACCATAAAAATGTCGACTAAGATTTTCTGCAAAGACAATATCTGAATTTTGAATTGTAGGCTCCATTGATGGTCCAGAACACTGAAAAGAGAGGTAATTTGTAATCTAAATTCAAAATCTCTTTTAAATTTAACATAAATCTTTTAAGCAAGCTTAAAAGAAACAAAATCAAGAAAATGTTCTTAAAGCTTGGGGGATGATTCATGAAAATTTGGCAGTTCTCAAATAAGTTCAACTCTAGAGTAGCCACTAAGTCTGGAAATATAGACAAATACATTATAAATGGATTATTGCTTTCACATTATAATGCCTGAATAAAACAACATTACCTATGTTTCCAAATTTAGGCCACCCTATAGAATCTCAGTTCTATGAAGGCAGAGATCTCTCTCATGTTCCCAGCTATAAAACCAAAGCCAAGAACAATGTTTGGTACAAAATTGATAAACCATACGTATTGGTTAATGAATGGGAGAATAATACATTTTCTTATTACTGTCAGATATAATCCAGTGAACATGATGATGATTTACTAAATGGTATTTTACTATTCTCAATGAGCTTATGCCCATCTTCCCTTCCAAGAGAATAGCTTACTCATTTCATGGGGCTGCAACTTAAATGTTCTACTGAAAAATACTAGGATGATGAGATGGACTTTAAAGATTTTCATGGCCAGGCATGGTGGCTCACATCTGTAATCCCAAAACTTTGGAAGAATGACTTGAGGCCAGGAGTTCAAGACCAAACCTGGCACCAAAAGAGACCCCATCTTTACAATGAAGCAATTAAAGATGTTCCTATTTGTATGTCTCAAAACAATAATCTTGATATATACAGGTTGAGTGTCCCTAATAAAAAATCTGAAATCTTAAATGCTCTAAAATCTGAAACGTTCTGAGTGTCTACATGACACCACAAATGGTAAATTCCATACCTGACCCCATGTGATGCATCACAGCCAACACGCAGTCAAAATTATTGTTTCATGTACAAAATTCTTTAAAATACTGTATAACATTACCTTCAGGCTATGCATACAAGGTACATATGAAATATAAATGAATTTTGTGTTCAGACTTGGGTCCCATCCCCAAAATATCTCATTATGTATATGCAAATATTCCAAAATCCAAAAAAATCTAAAATCCATAACACTTCTGGTCCCAAGCATTTCAGATAAGGGATACTCAAACTCTACCTCAGAATCAGAAAAAATTATCATTGCCACTTTAAAAATCTAAATACGACAGTCTCCATTTACTCTATTTGTAAATAAAACTTTTTACTCAAAAGTCCCTACTCAGGCAGAAATAAGAGGAAATACAATTACAATTTGTTTGCTACCTTTGGAAGTACCAATCTAACTTACAAAAAAATCAAGAAGGCAAGTTTCAGCCAGGTACAGTGGCTCATACCTATAATCCCAGAACTTTGGGATGCCAAGGTAGGCAGATCACTTGAGGCCAGGAGTTTGTGCACAGCCTGGCCAACATGGTGAAACGCCATCTCTACTAAAAATACAAAAATTAGCCAGGCATGGTGATGTGCGCCTGTAGTCCTAGCTACTTGGGAGACTGATGCATGAGAATTGTTTTGAGCCCAGCAGGCAGAGGCTGCAGTGAACTGAGATCACTTGATTGCACTCCAGCCCGGGCAACAGAGCAAGACCCTGTCTCCAAAAAAAAAAAAAAAAAAAGAAGGGAAATTTCAGTTAAATATGTATATTTCCATTACTCCACCTTAACTGGAGGTTATGTGACTGTCAATCTGATAAAGTAAACCTAATTTAAAAACAAAAAAAACAGTAATAACAACAATAAAAAAAATTGACTGGCTGGTCAATCAATTTATTTTTTCATTTACATGACAAAAGGCTTGAATCAACAGCCACAGTTTGTAGTTTCCCAATACAATATTAAGAAAAAGTATTAGTTGGGGATAGTGAGCAACTTTAACATTTTAATATAGACATTAGGCAGAATAATCTGTCTTAATTACAGATTATTAATTTGTTTTAATTACAGTTAAACATGGTGGTTATGAGCTGGAATTTTGAAAACTGGACAAATATGTGTTGAAATTTCAAGTTACTTACTAACTGTGGGACCTGGAACAAGTAAATTACTTAAGCCTTCTCAGTTCATTTCCTCATGTGTATAATGGATTACTAATAAGTATCTCAAAGAAGTGTAAAACATTAAATGAGTTAGTAAGTGTAAAACATCAAACATATCCTGAAACACAGTAAATAAGATTCAATAAATGGTAACGACTATTATTGTTATACTATTCAAAAGGACCTTTTGTGCCCATTAGAAACAGAATACAGAAAATATTTAAGTAATGGTCCTTATATCTTATATCAGTGCCAATTCAAACACACTCTTATTATTCCAATATTTAGAAAGATTTTATGTTTTAACTTTCACATTTTAGTCATTAAATTAATAACTTCAACTATAATAAAAGGAAAAACACATTTTCCTTCCATTTGTAAAAAAGTATATATTTAAGATGAATATTCTTGAACACAAAAACTTACCATGACAACACCACCAACGTATTCAAAAGCACAATGAGCTATACAGCCATATTGAATAGTATAGCCAACAAGTCGAAAGGTTTTCCCCAGAACACCACGAAGCATAGTTCTATGTAGACTCTGCCACCATTGGCCTGATGGTAAATTTCAAAAAGTTTCATGATCAATACTATTTAAAAACACTTTCAGAAATAACTCTATTGTAAAATATTTTACCATCACCCAAAATGTACTAAGTGCCTAATATAATTTGGTGCAGGAAACCAAGAGTTTATTATCAGTTCTGCTAATGATATTTTAAATGGCAAATTGTAGCCACTAAATATTTTGATTTACCAAAGCTTATATTCAAATGCCACTGGGTCTATATATGAATTATATAATTAGTAGATTATAAACTAGTCTGTCCCCTTCCATGTCTCGGTTATTTCTTCTATTAAGGCAGATGCTTAAAAAAGATAGTAACTCTTTCAAAGGACTAATAGAAGTTCCTTGCTATATATTACTTCTTGCCATGTAATAGGAAATAATGGAGAAATCACTAGAATAGGAATATGGATATTCAAGTTTCACATTGGTTATTTTACTAACTTGTATAATCTTCAACAAATTACTTAACTCTTCTGGGGCCTAGTAGAAATAATCTCTCATAGAATGATTCTTAGAATCAAATTCAGCAATGTATGTCAAAGTACTTTATAAAAAGATACATTCATTTGTGAGCTATTAACTATTGATGTAACAAAAGGAACACATAAATACTATGAAACAACAGCATAAAGAACCATTTAAAGATTTTTTAAAGCTATATAAAATTTTAAAATATTGTTCATCTAAAATATTTCTAATATCTGTCCTTTCCTATTTAACTGTTACAACTATGTATCATGCATTTCTTAACTAATAGCCTAACTCTTAGGCCTAGGCTACAATATACTGTTCTCAGATTAAATTTATTAAAATATATCGATAATAATATGTAACATCTGCTTAACATGTCAAGATTCACATATAATACCTCTGTAAGACAGATATTATTACCATCCTCAATTTATAGACAAGAAAAAAAAAGCCTAAGAGTAGTAAAGTAACTTGCTTATTATCATCACAAAGTTGGCAAAAGATGAAGCCAGTAATAAAAGGTCTCCCAAAAAAGAAAACCCCAGCATCAGATGGCTTTAACTCTGAATTCTACCAAACATATAAAAAAGAACCAACACCAATTCTTCTCAAACTATTCCAAAAAACTGGAAATTGAGGGAATTCTTCCTAATTCATTCTACCAGGTCAGCATTGCCCTAATGCCCAAACCAGACGCAGGAAAAGAGAAACTATAGGCCAAAATCCCCAATGAGCTCAGATGCAACAATCCTCAACAAAATACTAGCAAACCAAACCCAACAACGCATTAAAGAGATAATACACCATGATCAGATGGGGTTTATCCCAGGGATGCAAGGATGGTTCAACACATGCCAATCAAACAGTGTGATATAGCACAAACAGAATGAAGAACAAAAACCATACAATGATCTCAATAGAGGCAGAAAAAGCATTTGATAAATTTCAACATCACTTCATGATACAAACTCTCAAGAAATTAGGCAAAGAAGGAATATACATCAAAACAATAAAAGGCAATATATGACAAACCCACAGCTAATATCATACTTAATGGGGGAAAAGCTGAAAGCCTGTCCTCTAAGATCTGGAACAAGACATGGATGCCCACTTTCACCACTCTTATTCAACATAGTAATGAAAGTCCCAGCCATTGCAATTAGGCAAAAGAAAGAAATAAAGGGCATCCAAATTGAAAAAGAGGAAGTAACTATCTTGGTTATGGATGACATGATCTTATATATAGAAAAACCTAAAGACTTCACCAAAAATACTTTTAGAACTGATAAATGAATTCAATATAGTTGCAGGATACAAAGTCAACATACAAAAATTAGTAGCATTTTATTCACCAGCAATGATCTAGCTGAATAAGAAATCAATGGGATCAATAAAGCAATCCCACCTAAAATAGCTATAGAACATTAAAAAT